>NC_081376.1:51351778-51651778 GCF_030684315.1 Stegostoma tigrinum | reverse complement strand
CACAAAAGGACAATTGTATGACACTTTCTGATTTCCTTCTGGAATATAACAATACATATGGATATACTCTGCGCCTGCAAGATTATGATGTCAATACTGTTGCAGAGCTTATGCAGAAACTCTGCCATGTTGCAAAGGTATGTTGTATAGTTACTTTGCTGTCCTGCAACTTTTATTCAGACAATTCAGAAGTAAATCTCATTCTTTTTTCTCCACCCCACCACAAGATTTGCAGCACACCAAAAGGTAAACAGCTCCAGTTGATAAATAGAAAGTCCCTTCGTACTGTAACTGCTCAACTTCTTGTGCTGCTGATGTCGCTGGATGATGTCTTGTGCCTCACAGTTGATGATCTTAAAAGGCATTTTGATGCAACCTATGGAAGCCCTCTTGTTCCCTCTGAATATGGTTTCATGTCCTTAACAGAGTTGTTGAAGAGTTTGCCTTATCTGGTTGAGGTACGAATTCTGCAATTCTTTATCTAGCATTATTGTTTATGGTAGCTTATGAAAATTGCTTTTACAGCAAACTTTGTTTTAACTGTTATCTTATTAACCAGTGCACTTGATAAAACTGGCAAAAATTATATACTGAAATACCAGATGTTTTCAATTTTATCACAATTTCCAAGCAGTCAGTTCAAGATGTGTGCGTAGGCTGTCAGCCAGTAACTTCTATTTGAGGCAAAGTTGCATTACTAGTTGAGATTTATGCTGTAAATGAAAAGATGCGTATGCCCCTGCATTATGTTTCCAATACTTAATGTGTGTTTTTACATTTGATAATGCAAACCTCCTTGATCAACTGCACACTCTGGCTCTATAGGTGCTGGTTAATAAAATGCTTGCTGTATTTCATTGCTGGGATTGTATAATCAATCCACTCCCCACCACCACCCCCCACCCCCTGTGAAAATTGCTGCATATTTGCCTCTGACCTTTTTTAGAGCATTCACATAATATAATCTTATTTCCCCCCTGCCAACCCCACCTCCCGATTGCTCCTTGTCTTGAATTGAAGTATGTGTCCTCTTTCACCTTATGCTACAGAATTTTCTAATAGAAATCTCCTTGTATCGGAAGATATTTTGCTTGATTTCACATGTTGGAAGCCAAAGATTTAAAAACGGACAGTATGGGAGTAATTTCTTCCATCTTTAGCAGCTTGTTTAGTTTATTAATTAATACTTTACTAAAGGATTCAAAAATTGTCTTTTTTGCACTGGGAGCTGATTTGGTCTTTAGTCCAGGTCTTTAGGGCTGCTGGATGCGGATGTTTTACATTACAAGGTAGGATCCTCCCTGTAGTGTTCCACACTGCCTTACATTTTACCTTCACTATGTCCTCTCCTGATGTCTATACCAAAATGTACTTGACCTTGAAGCACCAAACTTAATCCCTGGAAGAATCCCATGATTCCATAATATATGTCCTTGTAACAGGTGCAGCAAAGCCTTCCTATCCCAATCACGTGGGACACAGTTTATTGTACTTAAACTGTAGATTAAATGTGCACTGCATTGTTTCAATTTATAGTGCAAAAAGCATTTTATGAACCATGGTACTGCCTCCAACATTGAAATATCAAGATGCGCTCGATCAATAATTCAACACATGCTATTAATCAACATGGTTTTGTTTTTTTAACATCACTTGTATTTTAGTTAATGCAATCAGTCTGAGAAATCCTGGTAGTACTATTACTGTCCTGTTAGTTATGACACCATGGTTACTTGCACAACACTTTGTTTTGAAGGAGAGGGGATATTCAAAATGAGCTCGTTTTTCCAGTTTGAATAGTTACATTAAGATTTTTATATGATCCATGTTATATCCTAATTTAAAATATAAAACAAACCATTTACTACAAATTGTACCACAATAAATTTCGACTCTTTAAGGCCTGTTGTGTGACACTGGAGTTTAAAAATAAAAGTTTATTTGCCCCAATGTTTGCATCCTCCAGGTACTAGAAATTTCACTTTTTGTTTGTGTTTTACTTTATAGTAGGTTGCCATGTTTTCTTAATTTGTGTTGCAGTAACTTGGACAGGATTTAAATGAGAAACTATATTAGTAAACTCTTTGTGGTGTTCATTTGTGGCAGGTATTCACTGATGATACTGGAGAAGAATATGTGAAACTGACAAAAGTCTACCAGTTTGCTAAGAATGTGCGAGCCTTGCTACACACCTATCACTACCAGCAGATTTTTCTGACTGAATTTCCCTCCACTTATCACAAGTACACGGGTGAAGTACTGCAGCCAAAAGTGTATGGCTATTCCAGCATTGAGGATCTTCTCATTGCTATACCACAGGTAAAGCTGTCTGTTCAGTACATGTTATTTGTTAAATTTATGCAATATTTTCTCTATAATTTGGTTCTTTCCACAGATGGCAGTTAATATCCTTGGGCCAGTCTGGTTTACCATATTGTTGTGTGGAACAAATTTGCAGTGACAAAATTCCCATTGACTGTTTTAATGTAAAATGACCCCAAAAGTACATAGGCCTTTACAGTTTTAAATTTGGTGCCTTTTGAAAGTTCTTCTCTTAATGTATTCCCCCTGTCTGTTTTGACATTCAAATCAATAGTTTTCTTATTGTCTTACCCTCTCGGAAGGGAATTTATTTTAAAAATGTTTATATTGGCTTTAGTCACTGAGAATCTTCTACTGATTTTGACCTAGAAGTTAATCAAAATAGAAGTGCTGGACTAATAAAGAATATTCACCTTCAGCTTTCAAAACTGAAAAAACTGAGTACAATCAGTGCGCCACAGTCAGGATTAATGGTGAATATTAACAGTTAAACGCTTCATCTGGGTCCCAATTGTTGTGTATTTACATCTGTAACGTTTGTAATGGCCTATTCTGGAGAATCTTTATGTACTAAACTAGCAAAACATTAGACAGAGGTTAAATTGTACCCTTGGTTTGCATTAAATGTATCCAAAAGTTTGGTCATTGCACCCCATGTTCCCGTCAGATTGCTCTGTTGCTGATTGGGCTCTGCACAGAGAGAACCCATGAGGCGAACTGCAGTTAATCACCCAACATTCTTGCTTTAATTGGCCGGAAAGGCTTGAGTATATACAAATAATATGCCATTTTATTTTAGAAAACTTAGTATATACTGAACAGCCCCTCAAACCCTGAAGAAAATGTGACCGGTTTAATTCTCTCAAAATTCCGTGTTTTTTTTGAAAGCCTGGTTTGATCATGTTAATATTCATGTTATATTTGCTTTGTGCAAAATTTATTTGAATGTAGTTGTATACTTTGTATTTTTCTCATGTCATCGATCCTCACCAGTGGATCTTGAATTCAAACTACTGTCAGACTAATAAGACGACCAAGCAATCTGAGCTAGTATGGCAGAAGCCATTCCTTTATCATCACTGTAGATTTCAGATCATTATGGAATGTCTGATGCTGTAACTTGTTTCATTTTTTTAAAGATCTCTCTGGCATTAGTTCAAATCAAGTATATGTAATGTAATGAAAATATTCTCCCACACTGACTGAAGTGGCACTGTGCAGTTATTAAGTTGAACTTTGCAGAGTGGTCCAGGATCCCTTTCTTTGGTTCCTGGAGATACACGTTTCAGTTTGATAAATTTGGCCAGATAGTTTGCAGAAAACTCTTGTTAATTTGGTGGTTTTGGCTCTTTGTGAGAGTGACCCCATGTGGAAGAATATAAGCATGACTGACATCCAGAAAACGGATTATTACAAGGGACAAAATGTCAACCAGTATTTTAGAGCTTTTTAGCTTTTTTGAGATTTGTGAAGTTTTTAAATTTACAATATTTTCTTTGTTTTTGAACAGGTCATCTGGATAAAAGGACATGGACACAAAAGAATAGTCGTTTTAAAAAATGATATGAAAGGTGTAGTTTAATTTAGAAATCTGTAACCATTGCTTTTTGTTTCTTGCCATTTTTGTATATGTATCTGTAAATTATTTTACTATTACAATAGCTAGAAAGAGAAACTATAAATGCAAATTTTTGGTAAACATTTTTTACTGTCCCACATCTTCACAGCAAAGAAAATTGAATTTCCAACAATGAGGCATTGAGTCTGCACATGGAACTTTGTCTACAGTTTTGGTCCCCTTGAAGAGGCATGCTGTTGTATTGGAGATAGTTCAGAGGAGGTTCAGTAGATTGATTGTAGAGATGAAAGGTTTCACTTAAGAGAATTTGAACAGTTTAGGCAGAGACACTTGAGTTTAGAAGAATGAGAGGCAATCTAATTGCGGTATACAAGATGCTAAAGAGGATTGACAAAATAGATGTAGAGCTGGTGATTGTGGGTCAGTCTAGAACACATTCATAATTCTAGGCTAAGGGGTAGAAGAGAGAAAGCAGAGCTCAAATTATTTGAGTCATTAACCTATGGAATTCACACCTGTGATTATGGTGGATGCCAAGGCATTGAATAAATTTGAGGAGGTAGACACTTTTTAAATTAGTAACAAGTTGAAGAGTTATGGAAAATGGGAATGCAAGTGCAGTGGAGGCTGAGGTGAGAACAGCTATATTTTCGTATTCAGTGGCACAGCAGGATAGAGGGCTGAATACCTACTTCTGCTCCTGGTTCTTCTGTTCATAGTGGCATCAAGTAATTTTATGCAAATCTTATTTGCAATACTTTCTGCCTTTCGTACACAAGTGAAGATGAAATCCAGATATAAAAACTTCTTTCCTGCTGCTTCACTCCTTAATTTAGAGATATTGGAAAGACCTTTTGTCCAGCTGACTCTCAACACTCAACACAAACTCTGAAACTCTCGGTCAATATCAGAAACTGATCTGGACTAGCCATATTAGTGCTATGGCTATAAAAGCAGGTCAGAGGTTAGGAATCCTGCAGTGAGTGATTTTCCCCATAGCCTGGTCACCATCTGCAATACACGTCAGCAGTATGATGGAGTATTCCCCATTTGCCTTTGAGTGCAGCTGCGACAGCACTTGAAGCTCAACACCATCCAGACCCCACAAGCCTGCTTAATTGACACCACGTCCACAAACCTTAATCGTCTTGAACCACCGAGGATTAGCTTAGCTCAGCACCACCTCAGTGGCAACTAGGGATGGGCAATAAATGCTGTCTGAACCAGCAATGTCTGGATTCTGTTAGCCAGTAATTAAAAACTCAAGACCAGAAAAGTAAAACAAAATTGTAGTATTTTTACTGGGCATTTTTAAAAGCTCCCTGATCTAGGTGTGAATTGATAGTAAAAAAAGTTTCGACTTATATACTAACTGCAGTTTCTCATGTTTTTTTTCATCTTTCGTTTCTTTTTCTTTGTCTCCCCATCTCTTCTCCCCACCCCCCACACTTGTGTCAACACCAACAACCCCGCCACCAATCCCAGTACGTAACAGTTCTGCCTGTTGTTCTCCTGCTTGCATGGTTGAAGAATGTGGACAGACGCAAGGAGGCCTAAAACGACCAGTAACTTTGGCTGTGCAGAACTCCAGCAGCAATGAAACAAAGGAGTTAGAAACTGACGGCTCCTGTAAGTAATAGATATCATAAAATACTTAGTCCACTCCAACCCTGCATTAAGACATGCCATCACTTCCAAGTCTCCCTCCACACTAGCTTGGGCATGTATTGCTGTTTCTTCATTGTCACTGGGTTAACATCTTGCGGTGCTCTATCTTTAACAGCATTTTTGGTAGCAAATTCACCAGGCAGATGACAGTTCTAAGATGGTGTCTTGCCACCTAAATTAGGATACCATGTGCCCAGTAAACACCATCCATGGTGTATCATCCATGTTATGAAAGTAAATATTTTTCTAAAAACTCTTGAGCAGTCTGACATACATGCAAAGGGAAGGTTTAATCCATTGCCTTCTCATAGCACTGATTCCAGTGCAAACTGATGTGGCAACTGTAATTTGAGAGCTGGATAATGCTTAAAAATAGCATTCGTCTTACTATGCATAGTCTTGACCAAGATTTTGGGAAGCTTTGAAATAATGAACAGTTTGGAATGCCTGCAGGCCTTCTGTACAAGTGGCAAAATGAGGTGCCTCGGTCACAAACATGAAACTTGGGCACTTTTTTGGGGGGGGTTGTAGTCTCAAGTAAATCTTGTGTCGCAAGTTGGACCTGAATCCTACAAGCCTGCCAAAATCATCAAATTTTAGCAGACCGATGACAGGAATGTGAAAGATTAAAACCATAGGTGTTTAATTTCTTATTCCGTAATGTCTAGTAGTATTTTGCTGTTCATAAATGTAAAGTGTACCTGTTGCTCCAAAATACACGACAGTATTTTGAATTAAAACATTATATGGTGTGAGGGCATTGACTGCTAAATATATTCAGTAATGCACATGCTGTAATATTTTAATCACTCTTAAATCATAGGTTCAAGTCAGACTGAACAAGAGCTTCTTTGTCTTGGTAACCAGTCACCTGTTGACTTGCTGTGTGGACCCGTACCATCATGCTTGCCATCCCCTCAGCTCAGACCAGACCCAGTTGTTCTTCAGAATGCTGATCTTATCCAATTTGAAGAGCAATCACCGAATGTTGCAGGTTGAAAGCAAACTTTTTTTCTCATTTTAAAATGCTGTCAAAGTTCTCCGTATATTAAAACTGTGCATGCACTCAAAACCTGTTAGGATGGGAAGAAGTATAATTTATTAAACAAGTAGCTTAAAAATCTAATTACTTAATATCATACTGCTTCTAAAACTAAGCTGTCTGATCCTAGTCTGTCTGCAAAAAGACTTGCATTAATAAAGCACTTTCATGATCCTGAGACATCCCTAAATGTTTTGCAGCCAGTGAAATTTTTTTTTGAAGTATAGTCACGGTAGTAGTCTTTGTCTGCAATAAGGATCCATAAAACATCAATGAGATGTAATCCAGTTACCTGTTGGCTGAGAAATAACCACTGGTTGGTATACCAAGGGAGATCATTGTGGATTTTTTTTGTCAGCCTGGGGGGCGATGTGATTGTCATCTAATATGTCCTGCAAAAGACAGCCTCTTGGGAAACGTAGCGAAAGTAATTGCTTTGATTCTTGTGCTCAGTTTTCTGAAACATGGACAAAATATTTCTTAGCTTCTTTATTGCTGTTATCTTGCTGTGTTTTATTCTATACTGTCCATCTAAGGCTCCATTCACTTCAGATTCTCTTTATACCTTCTAATGTGTGTGCCTACTTGTAATTCCTTCATTGAAAGCATTTTTAGCTTGCTTTCATTTTGCAGTATCTCAAAACTTCAAGCAAATCACAGATTTCCCAGATCTAACTTACTCTCTCCATTTGCGAGAAGGGAACAATGGGCTAAGTAGTACATACTGGCAAGAATAGGCCACTCAGTCCTTCCAATCTGTTCTGCAATTCGACAAGATCATGGTTGATCTACTGTAATCTCTCAATCTGCAAGCAGCTTTGCAATGTGGCATAGAGGATTTAGATTTATCAGAACAAGGAAACCAAGCAAGTGAAAATCTAAGATAACAAAGTGTGGGGCTGGATGAACACAGCAGGCCAAGCAGCATCTCAGGAGCACAAAAGCTGACGTTTCGGGCCTAGACCCTTCTTCAGAGAGGGGGATGGGGATAGAGTTCTGCAATAAATAGGGAGAGAGGGGGAGGTGGACCGAAGATGGATAGAGGAGAAGATACGTGGGGAGGGGATAGGTCAGTCCAGGGAGGACGGACAGGTCGAGGAGGCGGGATGAGGTTGGTAGGTGGGAAATGGAGGTGCAGCTGAAGGTGGGAGGAGGGGAGTGAAAATCTAATTGTGTGTAACCACAAAGTAGGTAAATGTAATGGGGAATAAAGAACAAAGTGAAGATAATGACTCTGGAATCAATTGCTTCATCTCAAAGCAAGTGATCGTAATCATTGATCAGCAATGCTATTGCCGTTGTGCTGTTAGCCCAAACGAAACATTTTATCTACTTAAGATTTATAAATTAAGCTCATACTTAAGCTGTAGATGTATTAGTTTTGGTTGTCAGTGATCTTGCAAAGAACCTGTTACACAATCCTCTTTACCCCAAAGCAACATCTTAAACATTTTAAAAGTTGATGATGAAGCTGTTGGCTGAAAATTCAGTTGGTTTCAGTTGCGAGAGATGCTTTTTAATGTATTTGAATTAGAATTGTATCTGAAGCTTTTTAATGCCAATTTAGCTTCTAACATGGAATAATCAAGTCTTCAAATGTAATGTAATACTATATAACTTTCTAAACAGACATGTTGATCTTGACAGAGGAGGAGAAAACTGTCCTTCCTGCAGCTATGACTGAAGAGCCTTTTACCAGTGGCAGTATTACCAACCAGATTAAAGACAATCTTCCTACCACGTGTCAACCTGAGGATGAACAAGAAATCGAGTCACCACACCTGGAAGTTACTGCCAGCCCAATCAGGAAGCCTAGAAGTAAAGTGAAGTTAGCAGCAAATTTCTCACTGGCACCCCACGTTTAATATTTAAAAGAATTTAAGAATAAGCTTGTGTACTTCTGTATTTTACTATTTGAAGCACTAAAATGGATTCCAAAGTGCTATATCCAAAGAACTAAATGCTTTTTTATCTTAGCTTTCTTCTTTGCTCTATTTAAAATATTTGAAAAAGCTACAGACATATAGCAAGAAAATTGGGTCTTTGTCTGGAGCTAATTTGGTGTAGTCCATGAACTTCCTTGGCTGTGATTGAGATTCCAAGGTTTATGTAAACTTGTTATAATTTAGAAGTTTGTTGTGTGTGACCAAGGTTTTTGTTTTTAAGAAAATCAAAGAAAGTGGTGTTTTCTTGCGCTAAAAGCCTGTTCATATTATCTCTCCAATTTAAGGTTTCTCAGTAAAAATGCATGATATCTCAGAATCTGAGTTGAGGTTTTGTTGACCCAATACCTACAGAACAGCATTAAGTTTTGTATAATCTAACTGTACATGTGTACTTGAAATGTTCAGCATGTCACTTGAATGGCTTGTAATTATAATCTGCCTTCCAGTTCTGGTTAGCTGTCTGTAGAAAGAACAGATTGCATTCAGTGGTTGTGTTGTTTATAAATGTGCTGTAGTTGAAGAATAGAACTAAGAGCCTCCTGATAATGCAAATTCAATTGGGGTTGTGTTAGCTTCCCATAAGATTCAGGTTATGTTTTTACTGCTAAGTTGGTCTGATCAGTTATCTGCAATCTCGACTTCATGAGTAATATCATAAATTGAATTCACCATTGGCTTTAGCAATCTGCTACACTTGGTGTGTCTCCAAGCTAAAGTGAGTAGCCCCAGTGCAGAAATGGGAGTTCGTTGTGAAATATGCATGTATTGCATAAATCGTAGATCATGGGTCAGATAAGGAAAACTATTTAAAAGCTATCATTTCCACTTGACAGTTAATGGAGCGGATTTTCCCTGTGGAAGTGTGGAAACCTCAAGGTTTTGTTATTAAACCTTGCCCTTTTATAAACCATATTTCATTGGGGAAACAGTGTATATAAACTAACAGTCACAGAGGGTTGTCTTTTAATATGGACTGCTTCTTATTCCATTGTATGTTGAGTGGTTGCACTTGGGAAGTTTTAGGTATCAGTTGGTGACTGGTGCCAGTGCGATGACCTTCAGTAAGGTTGATTTAAAATGTGTGGCAGTCAGCCCATTAGGGCTTTCTGGACAGGACCTGGCTTTTACAATGGATTGTATTTGTCAGGGTACACACTTGCCAGATTACAATAACCTATTTTTTTGAAAAATAAGTTCTCCACTGGTGCCAGAGGTTTGAGTTTTAGTCATAAAAGGTGTAATTGCTGAAATTTTCTTTCTCTACAGAGCACCTGTGACTGTGCAGGTTTATAATGTGAATAAACATTGAAATATTAGCTTTGGAAATGCTGGAAAGTAGCAAAGCTGGGAAAAATTGAACAATTATATAAGATCTGTTCCATGCTAAAACTGGAACTTGTGCTGAAGATTTAGATGGTGTTTAAGATTTGTACATTAGTACATGTGTAGATTTTTTAAAATCTTTACTAAATGGCAACAATTTAGATGCTAAGCTAATGTGCAGTAACTATTGCCAGATACCTTTTTTAGATGCTTGAAACATCAGCAAAGAGGAACAAAAGTATTCTGATTTATTACAAGCCACTCAAGTTACAGTAGGTTTCTGATTTTATGTCTAAAACCCACAGTATGTTAGTGATTGGTCTGAAATGGCAGTTTATATATGCAGATCTGCATAAATTTTTGTGTTGGTAATCTCTAGGCTGACTTGAATAACAGACTTTGTACAACCGATGTAAACTGGTAGAGATGCATTTCTTTGAAGTCTTTGAACATTATTATGTTGACCCAAATATTGGATATATCTGAAAATATGACAAGGGCTCTTATTCTGTTTCCTGTCTGAATTTTCAACAAAAAAAGCTTATCAAATGCTGGCTGCTTTTGTTTGGGACCAAGATTTATTTTGCCATGAATAAAATTTTACAGCAAGCATATTTTCTGTTTTGTCTTTTGATTTAATGTTTTGCATGTTATTCATCAAAGCAGTAGGCAGGAACCTATGACTTAATCCTCTTCCTGTCAAATGTGCAATAATTTAATTTGACTGTCTGATTTATATGTGGCCTCAACTCCTGTCCTGTCGTCTCTGAACCGAGCACCGCATGCACGCACCCACCATGGGAATGCTCAGTGTCCAGCTGCATCTGGGCAAGAGCATTGCTTTAGGCTAGCAGCTTCGAAAGAACATCTCACTCAGTTACATTGATAAACTCCGAAGCCACACTGTTTAGAGACTTTAGCTACAGACAACTTATTCCCTCCATTTTGCATTTTAAATTTTGACTCCCCTGTACAGGACACCTGCTGGGGATCTCTCCAATCTCTGACAAGTCTGTAAAAAGTTCCTGGGCAACAGTTATATATGAATGGGCAGAAATTGTTTCTAACGAAGTGACCGTTTTAGTTTTCATACTAGCAGGGATCAGATTGTGGGGAAAGGCTTTTGACTGGAGTGTGGTGTTCAGTCCTGTGATTTACTGAAAGTTTGTGGATTGAACATCAACTAGCCACAAAACGACATGACCCACAATCACTCGTATCCTTACACACAGATGAGGAAGGACACCACTTTGATTGGGACAACACATCCATCCTAGGACAAGCCAAACAGACATGCACAAGAATTCCTAGAAGCATGGCATTCCAACCGGAACTCCATCAACAAACACATTGATTTGGAGCCAATCTACCATCCGCTGAGAAAAAGAACAGGAAATGACATCACCAACCCAAGGAAACCTAACCAGATAAATAGAAAGCAGGACATAACACCAGCGCTTCATCGGAGGCTCACTGATGCTGTTACCTAGAATGGTGACGAAATGTCTGAATGAAAACTAACCTTCCAGCTCAGTGAGCAAACTCACATCCAGATCCTCAACCTGAGCTACAAATCTTCTCAAAACTTGCTAGTTTGTGGATTATTTGTCTGTCTATTTTGAATGTGGCTTGCACTGTAAAGTGACAAATGACCTGGACTGCATTCATGTCTCAACTTAACCTTTTAAAGAGTTAAACCTATCCAATCAGCATTCCATATTTCCTGTATAGCATGAAACCTCATTTAACTACGTCATAGTAACTAACTTTCCATAGACTTAAACCAGATTTATTGGGCACCACGTTATCCTATTTTGACAGGTTAAATGATTGGGTTAAACTTTTGGCAGTATGCATAGATGGTAAGAAAATTATGAATTTATTCACATTTTGTTTTTGCAGGAAGAGAAAAGCAGTATATTTGGTGAGAGGTTGCAGAATCCTTTGATGTAAAGGGACCTGAATGTCCTGGTACACAATTCTGAATATTGTTATGCAGGTACACCGTGATTAGAAAGGCAAATGAAATGTCAGCATTTGTTGCAATGGGAAATGGAATATGAAAGTTGGGGGGAGTTTTAGCTGTAGCTGTATAGGGTTTTAGTGAAGTCATGCCTGGAGTACTGCCCTTTTTTTAGGCTTACTATGTGCTAAATGTAATGACATTGAAATTGAGAAAATGGATGAGTTGTGAAAAGGCTGAGCATATTTTGCATTGGAGTAGGTGGTGAGGTGACTTGCTTGAAGCACAAGGTCCTGAGAGGGATTAATAGGGTAAAAGGTAAGTTATCCCCTTATGGAGGGAATCAAACTAATGAGTAACTTGAATAGGAGATGTCTATATTTTAAGAACTGATGACAGGTGTTTTTTTTAATTCTCCATCCCCCACACACCCCCAAGGTCTTTTGGCATTCCCTAGAAAGGGGGATCGGTCATTGACTGTTCATGGTTGTTAAGTTTTTGATAAAGAAGCTCTATTGAAGGTGGTTAGGGAGGAGTCTATGTGGGATTGAACATGAGAAAAGTTACTTGATCAGTCCATAATCTTTAGTAAATGGTAAAGCAGGCTCAAGGAGCTGAATGTTTGAGTATGCCTGGTTCAGTCTTAACCAATGTGGCTTGATTTTGTTTGATCATTTTCCCTTAGCTTGGAAATGTATTGCTACCCTTTTAGTATCACTGGATTAAAGTCCTGGAACTCACTCCCATACAGTGTTATGAGTTAACCGGTGCATGTGGACTGCCATGGTTCAAGAAAGCTCACCATTGCAACCTTGAGGCAGTGAGGAGTGGGCAGTTAGATGTCGGCTATTCCCCACATCCTATGAATGAATTTTAAACTGAAGCAGACTCACAACTTAATCTCTAAGTTTTTGGGATGGAACTGGAGCTTTGGAATTGCAAAAAGAGGAAAGGAACTACAGTAATAAGTTGCATTTTAAAGGAACATTATTTAAAGTTGAAATTCAAAGACTGTAGAAAAGGCCAAAAATGTACATCTTAGAATTTCGCTTACTTTGCTGAGAATGAAATAATTAAGTCTGAAGTCTTTTGCAATTTTGATATACCATTTAAAAAATTTGTTTTTATTGGAAATGTTATTAAAAGATATCTTTACAATTCAGATTAAATCTCCACTCAAATAAAAATTCCACTTAAAAAGTTTGTCTGCTTCAAAATAGCAATTACTACACTAGTATAAATTTTCTACATCAGCCATGTTGATGTCTGAAGAGGACTGCCAACATAGACCCAATTAAGTAGAGATAAAACGGTGTGAAGCTGGATGAACGTAGCGGGCCAAGCAGCATCAGAGGAGCAGGAAAGCTGACATTTTGGGTCAAGACCCTTCAGAAAGCATTGACAGTTCCTACTATCTGTGTAATGATTTTAACCCCACTGCAAAACCTCTGCTGCTTGGCCTGCTGTGTTCATCCAGCTTCACACTCTCTTATTTCAGACTGTACCATGATCATATAATGTGTTGTAATGTAGAGAGACTTTAATCTTGACCAGGGCACCATGGAGAACTCCTCTGCTCTTTGAATAATCATGGCATCTTTAATAACTGCCCAATCTGAACAAAGGGGCATAATCTTAATTAAAACCGAGCAGTTCAGGAGGGAAGTCTTCGGGGTGGCTTCATGCAAAGCCGGGGAGAAGTATAGAAAAAGCAACCTCTTGAAGCAGTGGATGTCAGTTCAATCTGTTTTAAATCTGATTGAGATTTCTGTGGAGACCATGTGGGGGAAAACAGTGAAAATACAGCTTAGCTATGATGTCACTGAATGCTGGTATAGGTATATGGGCTGAATGTCCTACTGCACTCCCATGTTCCTGTCATAAATTACATCTCAATTTTTTTCTTTTAAAATCACCTCAGCTGCAAATGAGCAGCCTTTCCAGATAATCTAAGCTTTTATTCAACTTAAAATGTATCATTTTGTGACTGGCCCAATGAGTGGAATATTTAAAGTTTATGGCAAATTCATGATCTAGTTAACAATGTTTTGAAAGGTTTCTTAAATTGTTTTAAAATATTTAACTGATGAGAGCATGTATAAATTTGATATTAACAATTATTTGGTACTTAAGTGATTTATTCACATTCTGCTGTTTGCCGGTAAGTGCAGTACTTTTTACTCCACAGATACAGTTATTGATTTTAATGAGATTCTGCAGAAGGATAGTCTGTTTGAGGGGAAGGAGAGAACACGAGATGCATTATATAGAGACCCACAGCAGAGATTTGATAGACATTATCCTCAAATCAAGTGACAGCTGACTGTGACAGATTACTTTAGATTCCACTCAGGAATCTACTGCCTGTTTATAGTGGGCCAAACGTTCTTGGCAATAAAATATTGCTCAAAAATATTATGGTTGGGTAAGAATTGAGAAGGTGCAGATAACTAATGAAACAGCTTTAGTGAACTGAATTTGAAAACATTTTTTGAGCAGGATTATGCTTCATCAATAAAGTTGCTGAGGAAACATATATTTGAAACGCTCAAAAAGAGATGTATCTAGTGGCAGAGAGCGGGGTCTGTGTGGAGTTTGTTTCTTACAACACTGTGGCAGCGTGGTTGCTACTGATCAGTTTAGATGCCTGCACTACAGAAAGGAAAATCCCATCAGCTGCTAGGGCAGCATGGTAACTCTGGTTAGTGCTGCTGCCTCATAGCTCCAGGGTCCTGGGTTTCAGCAGCAGTGTAAATCAAACAAAGCCCTGAAAAGGCAGTAAATAGCTTTTGCAGCTGGATTATGATTCTTTTTTTAAATGCATTCACGGAATGTGACCCTCTCTGGCTGGGCCAGAATTTATTGCCCATTCCTAGATCCCCATAGGAAGGAGCTGGTGAGCTGCCTTTTTGAACAGCTGCAGTCCCTTTGGAGCAGGGATACCCGCATTGTTGTTCGAGAGGGAGCTCCACGATTTCAACCCAGAGGCTCTAAAGGAACGGTGTTATATTTGTGAAAAGATTTTCTAATCAACCGGCTCAATGATGTTAGGGCACACCTCTGACGCAGATGGGACTTGAGCCCAGACCTCCAGGCTCAGAGAGACAGATACTGCCACTGTGCCATAATAGCTTTCTAAACTGGATAGTGAGCGACTTGGGGAATTTGCAGACAGTGGTATTCCTGTGCATCTGTTTCCTTTGTTGCATAGATGGAAGAGTTCATGGGTTCTGAAGCTTATGTCAAAAGAGCCTTGGTTGATTTCAGCAGCACATATTAGGGATGGTAAACACTGCTGGAACTGAGCGTCGGTGGTGGAGGGAGTTGATGCTTGTGGATGTGGTGCCAATCAAGTGGCTGCTTCATCTCAGATGGTATCAAACTTCTTGAGTGTTGTAGGAGCACATGAGGAGTATTCCATCACTCTCCTGACTTGTACCTTGTAGATGGTGGACAGGCTTTGGGGAGTCAGGAAGTGAGTTTCTCAGCCAGCTTCCTGGTCTTTGAGCTACTCTTGTAGCCATTGTGTTTATTTAAGGTCAATTTAAGAATGAAATGCAGGGAAGCTCTGAGGAGGAATAGAAATAAAAGCTGACACTCAATATCAGGCTGTGCTTGAACTAGAAAGGGTCCGGTATCCTTGTGGGGAGAATTGCTAATGTTAGCTGGGAAGGTTTAAACTAGTTTGGTAGGGGGCCAGGACTCTGAATAAGAGAGGAGCCATTGAGAAGTCAGGGAAAATGCATTAACTATCAAAAGCAGGTTTACTATTCAGGGCAGCCAGGGGCTCAATAAAGGGAAGGAAAAGGCTTCTGGTTTAAAGTGCATTTATTTCAACACATGAGGCCTGACTGGTAAGGCAGATGAGCTGAGAGCATGGACTGGTTCTGGGACTGGGATAGCCATAACAGAAACAGGGCTGAGAGAAGAGCAGGACTGGAGCTCAATGTTTCTGGATACAGAAGCTACAGGCGTGTTGGAATTACAGTTAAGTAAGGAGGAGGAGTTGCCCTTTGGATAACAGTACTTAGTGAGGATATTCTTAAGGGGCCATTAAATTAGGTCATTTGTTTAGAACTTAGAAACAAGAAGGGGATGGCCACTGTGTTGGGACTGTATTATAGACCCCCAAATAGCCAGCAGGTACTAGAGAAGCAGGTCTGTAGACAGATTACAGATATCTACAGAGTAGGATTGGTTGGAGATTTTAATTTCCCCTGTATTTACTGGGCCACCCAAAGTGTAAAAGGTCCAGACAGGGTGTAATTTGTCAAATGTGCCCAAGAAAGTTTCCTAAATCAGTATGTAGAATGCCCTACTAGGGAGGATGCAACACTGGACCACCTCTTAGGAAACAAGGTCAGGCAAGTGACTGAAGTGTCAGTTGGAGAGCACTTTGGGTCCAGAGACCATAACCTTCTTAGTTTTACTGTAGGTATGGAAAAAGCTGGGACAGGTCCACAGGCTAAGATGCTAAACTGGAGGAGGGCCAATTTTGGGGCTATTGGGCAGGATATAGAGAGGTTGATTGGGTGAGTCTGTTTCAGGGAAAAGGAACTACTGGCAAATGGGAGGCTTTTAAAAATGTGGTATCAAGTGTCCCTGTTAGGGTGAAGAGAAAAGCTAGCAGGTTTAGGGATCCCTGGCTGACAAGGGATATTGAGGCTCTGGTCAGGAAAAAGAAAGGGATGGGCAGGAATGGTTGCTGGATCTTCCAGGGTTTAGAACATTTAAAAAGAATAGGGAGGGGGGAAAAAGAGGAGGGGGTGTAGCACTACTAATCAGAGAGGGTATCACAGCTACAGAAGCTTCCATTGTTGAGGAAGATCTGCCTACTGAGTCAGTATGGGTGGAAATTAGGAACAGCAAGGGAGTAGTCACTTCGTTAGGGGTTTACTACAGGCCCCCCAATAGCAGCAGGGAGATTGAAGAAAGCATAGGTCGGCAGATTTTGGAAAAGTGCGGACGCAGTAGGGTTGTTGTAATGGGTGACTTTAACTTTCCTAATATTGATTGGAACCTCCTTCGAGCAGAAGATTTGAATGGAGCTGTTTTTGTAAGGTGTGTTCAGGAGGGTTTCCTAACGCAGTACGTTGACAGGCCGACGAGGGGAGAGGCCATTCTAGACTTGGTGCTCGGAAACGAGCCGGGGCAGGTATCAGATCTTGTGGTGGGAGAGCATTTTGGTGATAGTGACCATAACTGCCTCACATTCTACATAGCTATGGAGAAGGAGAGGATTAGGCAAAATGGGAGGATATTTAATTGGGGAAGAGGAAACTATGATGCGATTAGGCATGAGTTAGGAAGCATGGACTGGGAGCAGTTGTTCCATGGTAAGGGAACTCTAGACATGTGGAGACTGTTTAAGGAACAGTTGTTGCGAGTGATGAGTAAATATGTCCCTCTGAGACAGGCAAGAAGGGGTAAGATAAAGGAACCTTGGATGACGAGAGCGGTGGAGCTTCTTGTGAAAAGGAAGAAGGTAGCTTACATAAGGTGGAGGAAGCTAGGGTCAAATTCAGCTAGAGAGGATTACATGCAGGCAAGGAAGGAGCTCAAAAATGGTCTGAGGAGAGCCAGGAGGGGGCACGAGAAAGGCTTGGCAGAAGGAATCCGGGAAAACACAAAGGCATTTTACACTTATGTGAGGAATAAGAGAATGGTCAAAGAAAGAGTAGGGCCGATCAGGGATAGCATAGGGAACTTGTGTGTGGAGCCTGAGGAGGTAGGGGAAGCCCTAAATGAGTTTTTTGCTTCTGTCTTTACGAAAGAAATGAACTTTGTAGTGAATGAAACCTTTGAAGAGCAGGTGTGCATGCTGGAATGGATAGAGATAGAGGAAGCTGATGTGCTGAAAATTTTGTCAAACATTAAGATTGACAAGTCGCCAGGCCCAGACCAGATTTGTCCTCGGCTGCTTTGGGAAGCGAGAAATGCAATTGCTTCGCCACTTGCGAAGATCTTTGCATCCTCGCTCTCCACTGGAGTCATACCTGAGGACTGGAGAGAGGCAAATGTAATTTCTCTCTTCAAGAAAGGAAATAGGGAAATCCCCGGCAATTATAGACCAGTAAGTCTCACGTCTGTCGTCTGCAAGGTGTTAGAAAGGATTCTGAGGGATAAGATTTATGACCATCTGGAAGAGCATGGCTTGATCAAATACAGTCAACACGGCTTTGTGAGGGGTAGGTCATGCCTTACAAACCTTATCGAGTTTTTTGAGGATGTGACTAGAAAATTTGATGAGGGTCGAGCTGTGGATGTGGTGTATATGGACTTCAGTAAGACATTTGATAAGGTTCCCCATGGTAGGCTCATTCAGATGGTCAGGAGGAATGGGATACAGGGGAACTTAGCTGCTTGGATACAGAATTGGCTGGCCAACAGAAGACAGCGAGTGGTAGTAGAAGGAAAATATTCTGCCTGGAAGTCAGTGGTGAGTGAGGTTCCACAGGGCTCTGTCCTTGGGCCTCTACTGTTTGTAATTTTTATTAATGACTTGGATGAGGGGATTGAAGGATGGGTCAGCAAGTTTGCAGACGACACAAAGGTCGGAGGTGTCGTTGACAGTGTAGAGGGCTGTTGTAGGCTGCAGCGGGACATTGACAGGATGCAGAGATGGGCTGAGAGGTGGCAGATGGAGTTCAACCTGGATAAATGCGAGGTGATGCATTTTGGAAGGTCGAATTTGAAAGCTGAGTACAGGATTAAGGATAGGATTCTTGGCAGCGTGGAGGAACAGAGGGATCTTGGTGTGCAGATACATAGATCCCTTAAAATGGCCACCCAAGTGGACAGGGTTGTTAAGAAAGCATATGGTGTTTTGGCTTTCATTAACAGGGGGATTGAGTTTAAGAGTCGTGAGATCTTGTTGCAGCTCTATAAAACTTTGGTTAGACCGCACTTGGAATACTGCGTCCAGTTCTGGGCGCCCTATTATAGGAAAGATGTGGATGCTTTGGAGAGGGTTCAGAGGAGGTTTACCAGGATGCTGCCTGGACTGGAGGGCTTATCTTATGAAGAGAGGTTGACTGAGCTCGGTCTCTTTTCATTGGAGAAAAGGAGGAGGAGAGGGGACCTAATTGAGGTATACAAGATAATGAGAGGCATAGATAGAGTTGATAGCCAGAGACTATTTCCCAGGGCAGAAATGGCTAGCACGAGGGGTCATAGTTTTAAGCTGGTTGGTGGAAAGTATAGAGGGGATGTCAGAGGCAGGTTCTTTACGCAGAGAGTTGTGAGAGCATGGAATGCGTTGCCAGCAGCAGTTGTGGAAGCAAGGTCATTGGGGTCATTTAAGAGACTGCTGGACATGTATATGGTCACAGAAATTTGAGGGTGCATACATGAGGATCAATGGTCGGCACAACATTGTGGGCTGAAGGGCCTGTTCTGTGCTGTACTGTTCTATGTTCTATGTTCTATGTTCTAAAGCATACATTGGGTTTGAGCCATTGGGCTCAAGTGAATCCCTAGATGACTATAAAAAGTATAGGAGCTCACTTAAGAGGGAAATCAGAAGAATAAAAAGAGGGTATGAGATGGATCTGCCAGATAAGGTTAAGAATAATCCCAAGAGGTTCTATAGCTATATTAAGAGAGTGACTAGGGAGAGAATAGGTTATCTATGGGACTTTAGTAAGGCCTTTGACAAGGTCCCATATGGCAGGCTAGTCATGAAGGTTAGGTCGCATGGCATCCACGGACAGCTAGCTAACTGGATTCAAAATTGGCTGGATGGTAGGAAGCAGAGAGTGATGGTTGAAGTTGTTTCTTGGAATGGAGGCCTATGACTAGTGGTCTGCCACAGGGGTCAGTGCTGGGACCTTTGCTATTTACATAAATGATCTGGATGTACAAGGCGTGATTAATAAGTTTGTGGATGATACAAAATTAGGAGGTATTGTTGATAGTGTGCAAGATTATCAAAAATTACAAAGGGATCTTGATCAGATGGGGAAGTGGACTAAGGATTGACCAACGCAATTCAATGCAGATAAGTGTGAGGTGTTGCACTTTGGAAAGTCAAACCAAGGTAGGACTTGTACAGTAATGGTACAAGGTCCTGAGGAGTGTTGTGGGGCAGAGGGACCTAGAAGTACAAGTACATAGTGTGTTGAAAGCAGTGTCACAGATAGACAAGATGATGAAGGCATTTAGCATTCCGGCCTTCAATAGTCGAAGCACTGAGTTTAGGAGTTGAGAGATTATGTTATAGTTGTCTAAGTCATTGGTGAGGCTGCACTTGGAATACTGTGTATAGTTTTGGTCGCCCTGTAATAGGAAAGCTGTAGTTAAATTGGAAACTGTGCAAAGAAGATTTACGAGGATGTTGCCAGGACTAGTAGCCTGAGTTATAGGGAGAGGTTGGCCAGGATAGGATTTCATACCATGGAACACAGGAGAATGAGGGGTAACTTTGCTGAGGTGTATAAAATCATAAGGGACATAGATAGGATGAATGCATAAAGTCTTTTTCGCAGGGATGGGGAATTGAAAACTAGAGGGCATAGGTTTAAGGTGAGAGAGGGAAGATTTTAAAAAGGACCTGAGGGGCAACTTCTTCACACAGAGAGTGGTGCGTATACAGAATGGGCTTCCAGAGAAAGTGGTTGAGGCAGGTACAATCACAACATTTATAAAAACATTTAGATAGATACATGGATGGGAAGGATTCAGAGGGATATGGGCCGAATGTGGGCAGTTGGAATGAGCCGAGTGAGCAGCATGGACCAGTTTCCCATCCTGTATTACTCTATGACTCTGTCATAATGTGGTTGATTTAACCCAGTGAGGTGATGAGGTAAGGTTACTAAAACTGAGTGATCTGTTCAGCCTGTTCTAATAGGATCTGTGGCTTGACTGTCAACATCACCAATGCACCTGGTTTATTTCCTCAGGCTCCTTCCAGGTTATTACAAGGCATATGGACCTAACCCTAACCCTAACCCTATCTGTAAGCCAAAGCTGCACTAAGCAGGTCACTTGTGTTGCCTCACTGTCACTGCCCCAACCTCCACATCTCCATTTCCCAGGGCTTCTAACACTCCAGAACTGTGGGAGATGCAATATCTTGCTTTTCTCATACAGAGACCTAACTCTGAACCTCTATAAGGCAATCTAACAATTTCTATGACCAGAAAGAGGGCTGCACAGCCAGATCATTAAGCATATGAAAGGCTGAGATAGACTTTTTTAATCAGTAAGAGAATCAAGGGTTGTGAGGAAAAGACAGTTAAGTAAAGATTAGGGATATCAAATCAGCCGTCATTGAATGGCATGGCAGAATGGGCTATGTTCTGATAGTTTTAAAGGGCCATTACTCAATGTAGAACTTGCCCCTCCCTGGAGGTAGTGAGAGAGGTGGCAAGATGGGCAAGTAATTGGATGAGTTGATGCTGACAAGATGCCCCTTTCTGGTCACCTCAAGTGGTGAGTAAGAATGACCACTGGGCGTGTTGTCACATCAATTAAGACCTTTAAGTTGTCAAGTTTTGACCTTTCCTGATGACCCACCTTACTGGCAGGAGGGAAAGGTGAGGGGTTTCTTGACTGGGCAATTGGAGAAGTAAGAGAAAAAGACCAAACCTTCTCACCACTGATCACTCAAAGAGTGGGGTCTTGATTGACAGGTCTTTGGGACCAGATGCTGCTGGCCTCTGACTGGGTCGGCAGTTTCTGGTGAGTCAGGATTCCCACTGTTAATGGCTGGCCTGGGCCAAGGAACTCTCTGCTTGACTCTTAGCACCCTGATAGGTGCATGATACGCCATGTTTTCTTGACATTGGAGATAGTTAGGAGTTCGTCAACACCTAGCACCTCCACCCAGACACTTAGTCTCATTGAGGGAATATCTCAGATCAAGTTGGTTGGTAATCTGGGTCCTTGCCAGTCTGCTGCAGTGATACAAAAATACTGGAGAAAGGGGGTAGCATCTGTGGATAAAGAATCAGGAATAACATTTCAAGTTCTGAAGAAGACTGATATCAGACCCGAAACGTTTGTGCTGTTTCTACTTCTCCAGCAGTTTCTGTTTTTGTTTCAGATCGCCAGCATTTCACTTGCTGGGACATTCAACTATTCCATTCAATCCAACCCTGCCAAGACAGTATTGTGGATAGGGGCTCGCTTCTGCAAGCTTGCTATGCCTGAGGGCTCCAGTACAAGCACCACTGCGGGATCTCCAGGCGTGTTACTCTAGAGGGCTGTGGAAACAAAGGTTCAAGTGTTTGGATAGGAATGGGGGCTTACCACAATATGGCCAACACAAAAGGTCTGCTGCACCATTGACAAAAGCGTTTAGGTTTCATATTGTGTGCTGTGCACAACTCAGTAATCAAGTGGATTGCCCATAGAGAGTGAAAAGATTAATGACTAGAAAACTAGTCAATAATATCCCTTGGTACCAAGACATTGATAAGTTTCTTCCTCTATTCATTCACAGGATATGTGCATCACTGGCTAAATCACCATTTATTGCCCATCCCAAATGCCTGATGGGCAGTAAAGAGTCAGCAACATTGCTGTGGGTCTGGAGTCACATATGAGCCGCACTGCATAGGGGCAGTAGCTTTCCTAAAGGAGACAGGTTGAGATTTTAACAGCAGTGGTTACATGGTCACCATTAGATCAACTTCTCATTCCAGATTTTTATTGTTTCAGATTTCACCATTTGCTACAGTAGGATTCAAACCCATGTCCCCAGAACATTAGCCTGGACTTCAGCATTGCTAGTCCAGTGACATTATCACTACACCACCATCTTCTCATTGTGTTAAGAGTATTCAGAGTCTTTTGAATTGTGCCAATTACTACCCTGATATTTTGGAAAGTTTCTTTGGAAAATATATAGGTGCAGCCTATATTTGTAAATGAATCCTGGTAATAATCAATTCATAGCAGAATATCAGAAGTAGGTTTTAGTGCCTTTTTGAGACTTGCTGTTAAAATAATCAAATCAGCCTCCAGTTGCTCAATAGTTAATTGATGAAGTCACTCTTTTTGCATGTCTTTCAGTGTTGCCGTCTCTTTTCTCCAAATTCTTAAACAAAATCATACTCTGGCAGATACAGTGCCTCTGAAGTGAAAACTACAGATGCCACTGTTAAAAGGAAACATTTATTCAGAAGCAATGACTTTATTGTGTTCAAGTCCTAAACACACAATTGTTAAATTAGCAATATTTCAATAATTACACATTTAATTAAAATAGAGCTGCCAAATGGTTAAGATTCAACATTAAATGAGGCCAAAGTATTAGGTCAATAAACAGGATCTTGAATATAGACTACAATAAGTCAGGAGAAAGACAAAGGTTTACTTTCTGTTTTGTATTCTGTGGATGTATACAACTCTGCTTTTAACTCCCACAAGGATTCATTTCAGCATTAACTAACCCTTACACCACACTCTGACAATTTGTATCACTGGGTTACTTTCCATTTGATATTGAGAATTACTCAATGCAGAAAGGAGCATCTAACAGGCAGGAAAAAGCTATGGAACAGTATATACACACATCATGAATGAGAAACAAAGTTAATGAATATGAACACTAAGAATATTTATATATGCTTTGGAGGACTGGGCTGAAATTCATCTTTGGCTGGGTGTAGAATGGGCAGCTGATTCACCAGTGACAATGTTGCAATCTTTCCAAAGTTGAATTTCATCCTCTTGAACTTTACTGAGGTGCCGATAATCTCTGAAATAACTTACTAGATTCTACCAACATCTCTGTTCCACACGATTACCGACAAACCTTGGTTTACTTTGATACTACCATAGTAACTGTGTCGTATTTGTCAATAAGGGAACGCTTGCTGGCAACACAGAATTCGAACGTACTTTAAATACAGGACTAACGTACATTAATTTCAATATTTTAAGTCTGTGCAATTTGTCTACAGGACAGAAATCCCTGGTAAATCATTGAGTTTAAATTTGTGAAGTTTGTTCCCCGCCTGTTCTCTTGAACAGGAAAAAGCTGTAACTGTTTGTGAAATCCCAGTTGAAATGCCCTGCAGATGTTGGAGTGTCAGAACAGTTAACTCTGGGAGAGCTTTTCCATGAAAAACCTTCTCCAATCCTTACAAGTGTAAGTAGGACATTTTGAAAGTGGTATGCTGTGTTCTACCATTTTCTCTGGAACAGTTTCCTAAAGCTACTGAGTTACCACACATGCCAGGTATAAAAATTCTCCATTCGTACGAGTGGAAAAGGGATGCATTTTCCTGTTGGCATGCGGAGTTTGTGATCCATGCATGAAGGACAGACTCACTTCAACAGAAGCAGTGTTTTATCGTGACTCTGAGTATGGTGGGTCACAGTCTGTTTGAGCATTGTTACCATTCCAGGGATTTTCATTCACCGTGAGTGCTGTTCTCTTTCACAAACACTCTTTAGAGACAAGAGTCAAACTTGGGCGAAAGCTACATTACGCTGCACTGTGTAGTTCCACAGCAATCTCTTATTAGTGCCATTCCCACTTTGGTAATTGACGGTTTGATTGCTGGGGGTTCAGGAACCCCAGGCTTCCCTGTCGGAGACACTGCAACAATGAAGTAATGAAATCTGATCAGTTGTATATTGCTCCAGCTATGCAATCGTGTAGAGTGCATGAAAATGCACACACCAAAATCTACAGTCCTTGTGCCACATTCCCACAATAGGTTTGGTGGGAATGCTGCAGAAAGATCACACGTTGGATCAGACATTTATAGCCATTTACAACACAGGAGCCCATTCAGCTCATAGCGCCAATAAACATCTGCTGCATTAATCCCATTTTCCAACCCTTGGCCCACAGACCGAGAGGCTACGGCAACACAAATGAATATCTAAATACTGCTTCAATGTTATGAGAGTTTCTGTCTCATTCACCTTTCAGGTGGTGAGTTCCAGACTCTCACCACCCTCTGGGTGAAAAGAATTCTCCTCAACTCTCCTCTGAGCTTTTGACCACATACCTCAAATCTAGCCCCTCTGACCCCCTTACTGCTCCCTCTACTAATGGAGAAATTGCCTTTCTATCCATTTGGACAGAACTCTGCTGGTTACACTCCACCAACCTGAAAATGCCCTGAACGCCTCCGCTCTGTGCTTCCTGTTCCTTAACCAATTCTGTATCCATGTTAATAAATGAACCCCAAATCCATGAGCCCCTATCCTGCTCATTAATGTTCACTGTGGCACCTTAGAGAAGTGCTTTTTGGAAATTTAATTATGTTTACCTGCCGTACTAGCTACATCCTTCAAAATCAATTTGTCAAACATAATTTCCCTCTTGTTTACTTTATCTTATCATATTATTATTTTAAAAGTGCTTTGTTTGGACTTCCTCATTGACCCCAGCACTTTCCTGTGTTCAATGTCAGGCTGATTGGCCTGTAGGTCCCTGTTTTCTGTCTGCTCCCCCTTTCTAGAAACACAGTGCTACATTTGCTAATGTCCAGCCTACTGGGAATATTTCAGGATCTTGAGAAGTTCGGAAGCTTATAACCACTGCGCCCACCATCTCCGCAGCTACCTCATTTAGGACCCCAGGATGTAGGATTGGGTCCTGTAGATATTTTGACTTTTGCTCCTTTAAGTTTCCTCAGTACCTTTTCACTATTGATACAAATGACCAAAAGTTCCTTGCGCTAATTAGCTCAAGCGCAGCACTTGCTGTGACCTACCTGAAGGCTCCTTAGGTAGATTTTTCAGTGGCCGTAACTTTGATTGGAGAAACTCTTCCATTTCTTTGTCCTCTTCTCTTTCCCTGCAGAAAACAAATCTTTTTTTTACCCTTCTCACCAACGGTTAGATCATTTTTAGTTGTTTCTATTGATGAGTTTCTGTTTGTTCAGCTGCAGAATATTAGCAACAGTGCATGTAACAAAGTTTGCTGTTCTGGGTGTCACTGGCTGGGTCAGCATTTATTGCCTGTCCCAAGTCGCCTTTGAGAAGGTGTTGGTGATCTGCCTTCTTGAGCCACTCTATTGGCTGTACGCAGACCCACAATTGCTGTTGGGGAGTGTAATTCCAGAATTGTGACCCAGCTACAGTGAAGGAACAGTGGTATATGTCCAAGTCAGGATAGCAAATGGCTTAGAGGGGAACTTGCAAGGGGTGGTGTTCCTGTGTATCTGCTGTCCTTGTCCTTCTAGATGGAAATGGTCCCAGCTTTGGAATTGGTGAATTTCTGCAGTGCATCTTGTAGATGATGCACACTAAATGTTAGATTTCAGCTTCTAAAGACTTGATTATAAATTACTTGAGAGTAATAAACATTGTCGCCTACTCTTCCCATTGCTTGCAGTCGCCCAAAGTCCTGTAAGTGTTGTGATAGTGTCCTGCATTAAGTTCAGTCCCTACATAGCCAGCAACATGCATTGTCCTGCTAATCTAACTTCCTAGTATCCAATCAGTCTCACAAACTACAGTCTTCCCATTGTGCACAGAGTGTAGTATACGGCAATAAATATCGGTTGTTTATCACACAGAACATAATCACCATGTGAGAGACAGCTAATCATTTTGGGGACTTTTGTTCAATGATAGTTGATGAATTGTATTGAGATTGAATGTGTTTGAATTATTTTTTTCCAGTAAATCCCATGTTACAGACTATCGCATTGTTTAGATTGTTACCCTACACAATTTTTATTGGGTTCAGCCTCATAGGTGATTTATAAAGTGAGTCCTCACTGTCTGTGCCTGGGAATTTGACAAAACGCTGGAGAAGCAGCGGAGCTTCAGGTTGAACCAAATGCTCAGATCTTGTAATAAAACTGCATTGACCTAATGTGAATTGTGGATAAAGTGGACTACATTAGAAAAGATTCATATATTTACTGTGAATAGAAATATTCAAACCAGCATTCTTCAGAAGTTATACAAATTTCATAGAATCCCTACAGTGTGGGAGCAGGCTATTTGGCCCATTGAGTCCACACCGACCCTCCAAAGAGTATCCCCCTACTCTATCCCCATAACCCTGCATTTCCCATGGCTCATCCACCTACCCTGCACAACTTCCCACAGCCAACCCACCTAACATGTACACCTTCAGACTGTGGGAGGAAACCGGAGCACCTGGAGGAAACCCACGCAGACACAGGGAGAATGTGCAAACTCCACACAGACAGTTACCTCTGGCTGGAATCGAACCCAAGTCCCTGGTGCTGTGAAGCTGCAGTTGCAACCACTGAGCTACTGTGCTGCTCTTACAAATGTATTCATATTTCACGAATAAATTACAAAACCATAAAGTGCCAATCAATAATGATCTGATACGCCATGCCCACAGGTGAATAACATGCTTCATATTACAATGAAGCACTACTGTGCATTTCAATTAATGCTGCTGTTCTATCTAAGTTACAAATGCCAGCTGCCTGAATCAATGTTCTTAAACTGTTAAAATGTACCATGTTACCTCTGAGGTCATTGAGAAGAACTGAAGCTCTATTACTCATCAGTAATTTTCTTTTCGAATCAGCCTCCCTGTCAAGAGAGGGGACAAAACCAAACAAGATAGAAAACAGATCACAAACAACAAACTCTGTAATCATCTACTGTTTTACCTTAATCTCTCCACTTCTGCATCCTCCACCAGAAAGTCCCTTTTTTCCACTAATTTCTGGATTTTGTGGATAAGTACATCCTCTTTTTGCTTGTCTTCTGTGCATTTTTCCTTCTCTGTAATAAATATTGTTTGCAAAATAAAATCAAGACCATGTCAATCCTACACTTTAACAACTGTTTCAGCTCACCGTGAGGGAGTTCTGATAATGACACTGAGCGGCAAAGTCCACAAGTTGAGACCAGATTGTAGTCGGACCACATGTGAGCTGAACTTCTCAAACAAATCACACAGGACTCAGCTTTACCCCTCATCAGGTGGAGCTGTTAACAGAATCCATCTGATTTACACCTCACCCGAATTTAATTATTTCAAATATTTACTGTTGCAAATAGAGGCTTCAATTATTTCTCCTATGAACTCATCTTCTCAGAATCTTCCTTCTCAGTTGAAGCTGGGGAATAAAGATTGTACAACTGTACAGTTTACACACAAATAGGTTGAGTGCATTATCATTGTAATTACCTCAGCAATAAAGGATCACAGTGAAAATAGGGTGCAAAGTGCAGTATTCTTGGTTTTAAAATTACTACTGTCCCATTTTCATCCAAGTGACCAACAGTATAGGAACAGGGATAGGCCATTCAGCCCCTTGAGCCTGTTCCATCATTCAATGAAATCTTGGTTGATCTGTGGCCTATGTGGGCCTTCACATATCTCCCAACATCTTTGCTTAAAAAATTCTGTTAAAAACATTTGTCATATCTACCTTAAGTGAAATGCTTAACAAATTGTTTAAGGTGCAGAGATGAACTTGAGCAGAGTGATGTTGAATGTGAGAGGTTAGGGAGAATTTCAATGTTCCTGATGATTATGTCTGTAGGAAGTGTGTTTGGATGTGAATCCTATTGGATTGCATGGTTCAGTTGAAGTGGCAGTTAGGGACAATGAGGAATTTACAGGAACTGGGAATGTGATGGGTGATGTGATGGCAGTTTCAGGAAAGTAGAAAAACCATAGGTTCGGTCACTTAGATGGGTTACCTCTAGGAGAGGTCGGCAGGTAGTACAGCAGTTTCCATTGGCTACCCCCATCTCAAACAGGTATGTGTTATGGATACTGTAGGTGGGGGGGAGCGATGGCCTCTCAGTATAGGGAGTATAGGACTGACAGCCACGTGTCTGGTACTGTGACCGGCTCTACTGCAACAAAGGGTACATCAGGTTCCAAGCAATCAATTGTAATAGAGGGTTCTCTAGTCTGGAGCACAAACAGACCTTTCTGCGACCGACAGCAAGACATCAGAATGGTATGTTGTCTCTCTGGTGCTAGGGTCAAGGGTATCTCGGACAGGGAGCAGAATATTCTCAAAGGGGAGAGTGACCAGCGCAGGTAGTTGTACACATTAGTACCAATAACAGGGGAAGAGAAAGGGACCAGGTTTTGCACAGAAAATACAGGAAATTAGGCAGGAGGTTAAAAAGCAGGACCTCAAAGGTGGTGATAACTGATTACTCCTGGTGCCATGCACTGGTGAGGGTAGGAGTGCAGATGATTGTGTGGCTGAGAAACTGGTGCATGGGACAGGGATTCACATCTTTGGATCATTGGGATCTCTTGTGGCCTAGAAGTGACCTGTGTAAGACAGGTTGCACCTGAATTGGAAGGAGACTCATATTCTGGTGAGGAGATTTGCCGGTGCTACTCAGGTGGTTTTATACTAGTAAAAGTCAGGGGGGTTGTGATACAAAGTGACAGTGAGAAACGAGATAAGTCTGAGGTTGGTGCAATTGAGGAGCAACTTAAATAGTCAAGGCAGGCAAGAGCAAGGCAGAGAATGAGGTAAGGCTGGAATTAAATTGGATTTATTTCAATGCAAGAGGTAAAGCAAATGAACTCAGGGCATGATTGGGAAAATGGGGCTGGGGTTTCATAGCAATTACAGATAGGTGACTTAGAGAGGGGCAGCACCGGCAGCTTAATGTTCCAGGATATAGGTACTATGGGAAGGATAGAAGTTGGGGCGGGGGGGAGCGCAAGAGTAGGACGGCATTTTTGGTCAAGATAACATTGCAGTTGTACTTAGGGAGGATATTCCTGGGAGCACATCCAGTGAAGTTATTTGGGTGGTACTGAGAAATCAGAAAGCTGTGATCACAACAAACAACTGCACCTCCCAGTCGCAAACCATTTCCACTCCCCCTCCCATTCTCTAGATGACATGTCCATCATGGGCCTCCTGCAGTGCCACAATGATGCCACCCAAAGGTTGCAGGAACAGCAACTCATATTCCGCCTGGGAACCCTGCAGCCTAATGGTATCAATGTGGACTTCACCAGCTTCAAAATCTCCCCTTCCCCTACTGCATCCCTAAACCAGCCTAGTTTGTCCCCTCCCCCCACTGCACCACACAACCAGCCCAGCTCTTCCCCCCCACCCACTGCATCCCAAAACCAGTCCAACCTGTCTCTGCCTCCCTAACCGGTTCTTCCTCTCACCCATCCCTTCCTCCCACACCAAGCCGCACCCCCATCTACCTACTAACCTCATCCCACCTCCTTGACCTGTCCGTCTTCCCTGGACTGACCTATCCCCTCCCTACCTCCCCACCTACACTCTCTCCACCTATCTTCTTTACTCTCCATCTTCGGTCCGCCTCCCCCTCTCTCCCTATTTATTCCAGTTCCCTCCCCCCATCCCCCTCTCTGATGAAGGGTCTAGGCCCGAAACGTCAGCTTTTGTGCTCCTGAGATGCTGCTTGGCCTGCTGTGTTCATCCAGCCTCACATTTTATTATCTTGTGATCACCTTGTTGGGATTGCACCATAGCTCCCCCTAATGGCTGGGAATTATAACTTCTTAAACATAATCCCTAACCTGTTCTTCCTCTCACCCATCCCTTCCTGCCACCCCAAGCCGCACCTCCATCTCCTACCGACTAACCTCATCCCACCTCCTTGACCTGTCCGTCTTCCCTGGACTGACCTATACCCTCCCTACCTCCCCACCTATACTCTCTCCACCTATCTTCTTTTCTCTCCATCTTCGGTCCGCCTCCCCCTCTCTCCCTATTTATTCCAGAACCCTCACCGCATCCCCCTCTCTGATGAAGGGTCTAGGCCCGAAACGTCAGCTTTTGTGCTCCTGAGATGCTGCTGGGCCTGCTGTGTTCATCCAGCCTCACATTTTATTACCTGGGAGTGCCACAGTTTTAGGACTTGGATGCAGAGGAATTTGTTAAGCGTAGCCACGTGTGAGGCGCTGGAAGACAGGAAGTTGGCTAATGTGGTGCCATTGGTAAGGAAAAGCCAGGGAACTATAGCCCGGTGAGCCTTACCTCAGTGGTGGGTGAGTTGTTGGAGGGGATTCTGAGAAACAGGATTTACATGCATTTGAAAAGACGAGGACTGATTAGGGATGGCCAACATGGCTTTATGCGTACAAAATTGAGTTTCACTATCGTGAATGAGCTTTTTGAAGAAGTAAACAAACAGTTTTGATGAAGGTAGAGCAGTAGATATTGCCTAAACGGACTCCAGCAAGGAATTCAACAAGGTTCCACATGGTAGACTGCTTGGTAAGGTTGGATCACATGGAATCCAGGGGGAACAAGCCATTGGACACAAAATTGGCTCAAAGGTAGGAGATAGAGGGTTTCTTTTCAGACTGAAGACCTATAACCAGCAGTGTGCCACAAAGATCAGTGCTGAGTCCACTGCTTTTCATCATTCATATTAAAAATTTGGAGGTGATTACAAGAGATATGGCTAGCAAGTTTGCAAATGACAGCTAAATAGGTGGTGCAGTGGACAGTGAAGGAGGTTATCTCAAGAGTACAACGGGACCTTGCTCAGATGGGCCAATGGGCCGAGGAGTGGCAGATGGAGTTCAGTTTAGATAAATGTGAGGTGTTACATTTTGGAAAGGCAAACCAGTGCTGGGCTTATACACTTCATGGTAAGGTCTTGGAGAGTGTTACTGAACAAAGAGATCTTGGCGTGCAGGTTCATAGTACCTTGATAGTGGAGTTGCAGGTGGACTGAATAGTGAAGAAGGCATTTGGTTATGCTTGTCTTTATTTGTCAGTACATTGAGTATCAGAGTTAAGAGGTTATATTGCAGCTGTACAGGACATTAGTTAAGCCACTTATAGAATACTGTGTTCAGTTCTCATCTCCCTGCCACAGGAAGGATGCTGTGAAACTTGAAAGGGTTCAGAAAAGATTTACAAGGATGTTGTCAGGATTGGAGGGGTTGAGTTATAGGGAGGGGCTGAATAGGCTGGGGCTATTTTCCCTGGAGCATCGGAAACTAAGGGGTAACCTTATAGAGGTTTACAAAATCATAGATAGGGTGAATAACCGAGGTCTTTTTCCCCAGGTTAGGGGAGTCCAAAACAAGAGGGCATGGGTATAAGGTGAGGGGAAAGATTTAAAAAGGACCTGATGGGCAACTTTTTCACACAGAGAGTGGTGCATGTATGGAAAGAGCTGGCAGAGGAATTAGTAGAGGCTGGTACCACTAGAACCTTCTGGTATATGAATTGGAAGGGTTTAGAGGGATATGGGCCGAATGCTGGCAAATGGTACTTGATCAGTTTAGGATATCTGGTCAGCATGGATGAGTTGGACCAAAGGGTCTGTTTCTGTGCTGTATAACCCTGTGATTACAGCTGTTTCATTGTACAGAACTTGAATAATGCTGAGGAAAAAAAGAAAACATTTTTTATCTTACACTTATCAGGACAATTTGCAAGAAATACGGAAGTATACAGTAACAACAACACTTGTTAACTAACCATCAGTCTTTTCTCATTTTCTGAAAAATGGTGTTTGCCTTTATTTTGGCATTCTTGCAAAGTGCACTGTTGAGTGCAAAATGAAAAGCTTCAATGAAATGCTGAAATGATGGGAACCATCATTGTTCAAGACCAGGGTGTCTTTTCTGGGAGTCACAAGACCTCCATGCTATAAGTGAATTTGCATCAGACTGAATAAAATCCAAAAGAACTATGCATGCTGTAAATCAGAAACAAGAACAGAAACTGCTGGAAAAGCTCATCAGGTCTGGCAGAACCTGTGAAGAAAAGATCAGTGTAAACATTTCAGGTCCGGTTCTGAGCAAGGGTCACTGGACCCAAAACATTAACTCTGATTTTTTTCTTCACAGATGCTGCCAGCCCTGCTGAGTTTCTCCAGACGTTTCTGTTCTTGTTTGTTTCAGAGCAAAACAAATTTTGGCTTCTACCTCTTCTCCTTTCCAATGGGGCATGGCTGCCTCTCAGTTGGTGGGGAAAACACCCTGCAGGCATCAGTGAAAACTGCAGTCAGGTCCTCCCTTAAGATGCTGTAGCCATGGAACAGTACAGAAGGGGAATGGGCCCTTAAGCCCACGATATTGTCCCTTCTGCCTGCCCTTGGTCTATATCTGTCCATTCCTTGCATATTCACGTGTTTACCTGAAAGTCCCTTAAATGCCCTTATCACATCTGCCTCCACCACCAACACTAACAACACGTTCCAAACTTCTACCAGTCTCTACGTAAAAAACCTGTCCCTCACATCTCCTTTGAACTTCCCTCCCTCACCTTAAACGTATAAAGAAGGAGCCCACTAGTGGGCGGCACGGTGGCTCAGTGGTTAACACTGCAGCCTCACAGCACCAGGGACCTGGGTTTGGTTCCAGCCTCGGGCGACTGTCTGTGCAGAGTTTGCACATTCTCCCGGCGTCTGCGTGGGTTTCCTCCGGGTGCTCCGGTTTCCTCCCCCAGTCCAAAGATGTGCAGCCTAGGTGGATCTGCCATGCTAACTTGCCTGTAGTGTTCAGGGGTGTGTGGGTTATAGGGGGATGGGTCTGGTGGGATGCTCCAAGGGACAGTGTGGACTTGTTGGGCCGAAGGGCCTGTTCCCACACTGTAGGGGATCTAATCTTTTTGGTGGAGCAGTTTAAAGACCTGAACAGTGAGAACCTAAAGCTTTGTTAACAGACAGGTAACTATCTCCCCACAATCCTGAGTATCCAACTGTTGGGTTACAACAGCCCCTTAGTCACACTGAAGGGCTCATGGCTACATGTTTCTTGCACTTGCTACAAATTATAGGTCACTTCATCGAGTTAACTGTCTAACTGGAAACAAATGAATTATAGCAGCAGCTTGAGCACAAAGCATGTGACAGTGAATCAGCAGAACATCCCCTTCATTAATTTCAAACCTAAATCAGGCATAAGACAGGCTCCGATAAATTCCTGTGTCTTACCTCTTAAGATCGATTTCGCTGCCATTGTCTTAGTGAATGGCTTTAATTGGGCAATTTTCTCCAGAACATATTAAACTAGCTGTATTTTTGTGAATTTTTACTCAATTCAGATTTCACTGCCTTGCCATGGGTGGAACCTGAACCCATGTTACCAGAACATTAGCCCACGATTCTGGGTAGCTAGCTGAGTGACATTACCACGAAACCACCTGTAGAGACAGGAAGGCAGCAATCCTCAACAGGGCCCCCACTGTCCTTTAGGAAATGCATTTCCTGTCATTCAAGAACAAACAACACAATGCAGTGATTAGATTAGATTCCCTACAGTGTGGAAACAGGCCTTTCGGCCCAACAAGTCCACACCGCCCCTTTGCAGCATCCCACCCAGACCCATGGTGCTGCCATCATGTAAAGTGACTTTAAATAAAATCAGAGATAATGGGAACTGCAGATGCTGGAGATTCCAAGATAGTAAAATGTGAGGCTGGATGAACACAGCAGGCCAAGCAGCATCTCAGGAGCACAAAAGCTGACGTTTCGGGCCTAGACCCTTCATCAGAGGTTAAATCACGTTATTTGTGCGATATTGTCACTGTAATGAAAATATTGCACAACTCATTGATTCCTGAGTAACTGCTCCCTATCGCCTCCGAGAGAGAGGTTCAGTGATTTGTTTTTCTGAGAGCTCCGCCTTTCTACTATGCATTAGGAGACTTGATTTATTGAAAATTTGTATTTTTATTAAAGATTTGTATTTTCATTAAAAGAAGCTGAGGCTTCAATGAAATCATTGTGCCCTATTGCACAAATGCTAAATCACACAGTGCTGTTACCTCCTACTAGCCTGACCATGTTAACAGACGGCACTCCTACATCAGGAAGCAAATAGAAATTTATTGTAGAAACTGTGGGCTGGAACAAGCCAACTTTGATGTGTCTGATAAAAATTGACTAAATTATGCCTGGAGCGGTCTATAGCCCCCGCATTGGCATATGAATAAGGTCAATCCCCACGCAACTTAGTACAAGGCAGTATTATTGTCATATGATTATTTCTAAATCTCTACATTTCGATTCTCTTGTTTTAAAATATTTGCCAGCAGCTCCCCTGAAGTAATTTCTGGTTATATATTCACGTACAGCTGAGTGTTTCAGAAACTGCCTCTCTGATGTGGAGATGCTGGTATCGGACTTGGGTGGACAGGGTCAGAGGTCACATAACACTGGGTTACAGCCCAATAGGCTTCTTTGAAATCATATATTTATTTATCAATTGTTTGATTTCACCTGAAATAGGGGCAGTACTCTGAAAGCTTGTGATTTCAAATAAACCTGTTGGACTATAACCTGGTGTCGTGTGACTTCAAACTCTCTCCATGTCGAACATGTAGCCCTTAGATGGCGTTATCCAAAGCACCAGTGCCAAGAGAGAGATTTACAGGAAAGAGTCAGATACATCAAGATCAACACCTTCGGGACCACAAAAGTAAAGATGCTGACCTCATTATAATTGAGAATGTGTAAAGGAGGAATATTTGGGGTGAGATGCGTTTCGGGTAGGAGTATCTGTAGAGTTCTAAAATTACCATCATGGCCCTGATGCACACCAGCAGGCAAACTGGGTCAGACACCATCCCATTCCAGGGGCTGCCACTAAGTTATTATGTCCTAAGATTAATTTCACTGCCTCAGTCTTTGCAAATGGCTTTAACTGGGCAATTTTCTTGAGAACGCACTTGAGAAGAACCCAGCGCTATCATTTGGAAACATGCCCCGGTATATTTTCGTGTGAAAGTGAATCCTCCAGACAGTAATCTTTTATCCTGGCACTATGAAGGCAGGAGTACCAGCTATGAGGAATGTCGAACAGTAGCACTAAGTAAATGAATTGGTGGGTTAAGTTGTTTGTGATATACATAAATGATCTGGAGGAAGGTACAGATGATCTGATTAGCAAGTTTGCAGATGACACTAAGATTGGTGGAGTAGCTGATAGTGAAGGAGACTGTCGGAGAATGCAGCAGAATATAGATAGACTGGAGAGTTGGGCAGAGAAATGGCAGATGGAGTTCAATCCGGGCAAATGCGAGGTGATGCATTTTGGAAGATCTAATTCAAGGGCGAACTATACAGTAAATGGAAAAGTCCTAGGGAAAATTGATGAACAGAGAGATCTGGGTGTTCAGGTCCATTGTTCCCTGAAGGTGGCAACACAGGTCAATAGGGTGGTCAAGAAGGCATACGGCATGCTTTCCTTCATCGGACGGGGTATTGAGTACAAGAGTTGGCAAGTCATGTTACGGTCGTAGAGGACTTTGGTTCGACGACTTTTGGAATGCTGCGTACAGTTCTCCATTTTGAGAAACTCCCTTCTACAACTCTCTGTCTCCTGTTGCCCAGCCAGTTCTCTATCCATCTAGCCAGCACACCCTGGACCCCATGTGACTTCACTTTCTCCATCAGCCTACCATGGGGAACCTTATCAAATGCCTTTCACTGCTGACTATCACTAATAACCACATTTTCTTCCAAATGTAAATAGATCCTACCCTCAGTATTTTCTCCAGTAGCTTCCCTTCCACTGACATCAGGCTCACCAGTCTATAATTCCCTGGATTATCCTTGCTACCCTTCTTAAACAAGGGGACAACATTAGCAACTCTCCAGTCCTCCGGGACCTCACAAGTGCTCAAGGATGCTGCAAAGATATCTGTTAAGGCCCCAGCTACTTCCTCTCTCGCTTCCCTCAGTAACCTGGGATAGATCCATCCGGGGACTTGTCCACCCCAATGCCTTTTAGAATATCCAACACCTCCCCCCTCATTATGCTGACTTGACCTAAAGTAATCAAACATCTATCCCTAACCTCAACATCTACCATGTCCCTCTCCTCAGTGAATACCGACGCAAAGTACTCATTAAGAATCTCACTCATTTTCTGAGTCCTCGCAAAACTTGCCTCCTTTGTCCTTGAGGGGGCCAACCCTTTCTCTAGTTACCCTTTTGCTCCTTATGTGTGAATAAAAGGCTTTGAGATTTTCCTTAACCCTGTTTGCTAAAGATATTTCATGACCCCTTTTAGCCCTCTTAATTCCTCGTTGCATATTTGTCCAACTTTCCTGATATTCTTCCAAAGCTTTGTCTGTTTTCAGTCACCTAGACCTCTTTTTTCATCTTTGCTAGTCTCACAGTTTCATTTGTCATCCATGGTTCCCTAATCCTGCCCTTTTTATCCCTCATTTTCACAGGGACATATCTGTCCTGCACTCTAATCAACCTCTCTTTAAAAGCCTCCCACATATCAAATGTGGGTTCACCCTCAAACAGCTGCTCTCAATCCACATTCCTCAGCTCCTGTCGAATCGTGCTAGGTCTTCCCCCAATTTAGCACGCTTCCTTTAGGACCACGCTCGTCTTTGTCTATCAGTATTCTAAAACTTACAGAATTGTGATCACTATTCCCAAAGTAATCCCCTACTGAAACTTCAACCACCTGGCCAGGCTTATTCCCCAACACCAGGTCCAGGATGGCCCCTTCCTGAGTTGGACTATTCACATACAGCTCTCGAAAATCTTCCTGGATGCTCCTTACAAATTCTGCTCCATCTAAACACCTAACACTAAGTGAGTCCCAGTCAATGTTGGGAAAATTAAAATCTCCCATCACCACCACCCTGTTGCTCCTACATCTTTCCATTATCTGTCTCCATATTTGTACCTCTATCTCACGCTCGCTGTTGGGAGGCCTGTAGTACAGCCCCAGCATTGTTACCGCATCCTTCCTATTTCTGAGTTCTACCCAAATTGTCTCACAGCTCGAGTCCTCCATGGGGCTCTCCTTCAGTGTGGCTGTGATATCGTCTTTGACCAGTAATGCAACTCCTCCACCCCTTTTACCTCCCTCTCTATTCTGCCTGAAGCATCTATATCCTGTGATATTTATTTGCCAATCTTGCCCTTCCCTCAACCAAGTCTCAGTAATAGCAATAACATCATACTCCCAGCTACTAATCCAAGCCCTAAGTTCATCTGCCTTACCTCCTACACTTCCCACACTAAAACCAATGCACCTCAGACCACCTGTCCCTCTGCGTTCATCATCTGCTCCCTGCCTACTCTTCCCTTTAGACACACTGACTTCATTATCTAGTTCCCTACAGGCTTTTGTTACTACCTCCTTACTGTCCACTAACCTCCTCATTTGGTTCCCATCCCCCTGCCACATTACTTTAAACCCTCCCTCACAGCATTAGCAAAAGCACCCCCAGGACTTTGGTTCCAGTCTGGCCCAGGTGTAGACCGTCTGATTTGTAATAGTCCCACCTCCCCCAGAACCGGTTCCAATGTCCCAAAAATCTGAACCCCTCCCTCCTGCACCATCTCTCAAGCCACACATTCATCCTGGCTATTCTTTCATTTCTGCACTGACTAGCACGTGGCACTGGTAGCAATCCTGAGATTACTACCTTTGAGGTCCTACTTTTTAACTTGGCTCCTAACTCCCTAAATTCTGCTTGTAGAACCTCATCCCATTTTCTACCTATATCATTGATACCTATATGCACCATGACAACTGGCTGTTCACCCTCCCCCTTCAGAATGTTCTGCAGCTGATCTGAGACATCCCTGACCCGTGCTCTGGGAGGCAACATACCATTTGGGAGTCTCGTTTTCGACTGCAGAACCACCTATCTACTCCCCTTACAATCGAATCCCCAATGACTTTCGCCCTTCCACTCTTTTTCCCCATCCATTCATCTGGGAATAAAGCACAACAGGGAACCCCCACCTTCTTGGGAGTTGCTCAGACTTCTCGAGCCATTGATCCACACGGCCTCTGGTTTGAGTGTTAAAGGTCTCCAGACCTTCAAGGCTGCACATGGCGTTCTGGTCATAGAGAGAACCCAATGGGTTGTCCCACTGTTTCCACACGCCTCTCACTCAGTCACAGTCATCAGAATTCAATTGGCTGTATCCTCTCTTCTGCATGAGGGGTTTGTAGGAGGCAATACACTGGTCCTAAGGACATGCAGACATTACCAAGTTGGCCATGCTGTCTCTCAGAACCAAGGATTCCTCTGGGTCAATCGACAACCAGTCAGCATTTATCTGCAGATGTGTTGCCACAATCGTAGAATCCCTACCTTGTGGAACCAGGCCCTTCAGCCCAACAAGTCCACACTGACATGTTCCCCATGACCCACCTGAACACTACAGCCAATCCACCTAGCCTGCACATCTTTTGGACTGTGGGAGGAAACCCGAGCACACGGAGGGAACCCACACAGACACGGGGAGAATGTACAAACTCCACACAGACAGTCACCTGAGGCTGGAATCGAACCCACGTCCCTGGTGCTGTGAGGCTGCAGTGCTAATCACTGAGCCACCGTGCTGCCCTTACAGTCATAGAGGATTACAACAGTAGAAAAAGGCCCATCGAGTCTGTGCCAGTCAAAAACAACTGTCTAACTATTCTAATCCCAACAATAGTGATAACAAATACAGAGCTGCTGGTCAGTACATAAAGTTGTGGTTGCGTTCCTAAAGTGAAGCTACTTTAAATCAGTTACAGTTTCCCATCTGTATCAGCCAGGGTTAGGTTCCATCAGACAGTTCTCACTCAGAGAAACAGTGTACAAGTTGAAATACTGGGCCATAAATGTGTGGCAATTTGTATTCTCACCTGAAATAACTTGCAACATCGAGTACATCAGTGAAAAAGTAAAAGAAACACCATGCACAGTGCTATACATCATCACATTCAGATAAGAATTACACACCCACCTTTAGATTGACTTGGGCCTAACCAGGGACAGATGCAATGTATTACTTAACCATCTGCATGAACCGACCTCTGCCATCAGACAGAGCCTAGGACCTCAGCACGAATCAGACCCAGGGTGAGGACCCGGAAACAGGTGAAGGGAGAGCAGGGAAATCAGACTGAGAGCCAGAGAATGAACCAGGGCAGAGGGCAGATGAAGTCCCTGGTGTTCATAACAAGCACCAGGAACTTCAAACGTAAGAACAGAGAGTGGGAACACGAGCCAAGGGGAAGAGAGATACTGAAACTAAACCAACCAGTCAGGCATGTAGAAACCCTCATCTCTTATTCTGCCTTACACCTGTCTGATAATTTTCACATATTGGAGATGAAGGACATCACCTACAATTGTGAAGCTTGGAAACAAGGGACTGCTTTTAGCAAAGGAGATGGACTGAACAAAACACTCCCTCTCTCAGCCTTTCAAAGAAGGGGAAGGTGCTTGGTGACAGATCTGATTAAAAAGAAACACTAGGATACTGAGAACGCAAAGGACGGTATTTGCTACTAAAGATAACAAATTTAAATTAATGGTTGGGAAATAGGGACTGATCATCACTGACAGCCCTGATTAGAGACCATCACAAGGTGGCTCAGTGGGTAGCACTGCTACCTCACACCACCAGGGACCCAGGTTCAATTCCAGCCTCAGGCAACCATCTTCTTAGATACATTCTCCCCATACCTACATAGGCTTCCTCCAGGCCAGGCTAAACTGCCCATAGTGTCCAGGAGTGCTTAGTTAAGGTGGGTTAGCCATCGGAAATCCGGGGACAGGGTAGGGGGTGAGATAATGGGAAGTGCAGATGCTGGAGAATTCAAGATAATAAAGTGTGGAGCTGGATGAACACAGCAGGCCAAGCAGCATCTCAGGAGCACAAAAGCTGACGTTTTGGGCCTAGACCCTTCATCAGAGAGGGGGATGGGGTGAGGGTTCTGGAATAAATATGGAGAGAGGGGGAGGCGGACCGAAGATGGAGAGAAAAGAAGATAGGTGGAGGGGAGAGTATAGGTGGGGAGGTAGGGAGGGGATAGGTCAGTCCAGGGAAGACGGACAGGTCAAGGAGGTGGGATGAGGTTAGTAGGTAGGAAATGGAGGTGCGGCTTGAGGTGGGAGGAAGGAATGGGTGAGAGGAAGAACAGGTTAGGGAGGCAGAGACAGGCTGGGCTGGTTTTGGGATGCAGTGGGGGGAGGGGAAGAGCTGGGCTGGTTTTGGGATGCAGTGGGGGGAGGGGAGATTTTGAAGCTTGTGAAGTCCACATTGACACCATTGGGCTGCAGGGTTCCCAAGTGGAATATGAGTTGCTGTTCCTGCAACCTTTGGGTGGCATCATTGTGGCACTGCAGGAGGCCCATGACGGACAGGTCATCGAAAGAATGGGAGGGGGAGTTGAAATGGTTCGCGACTGGGAGGTGCACTTGTTTGTTGCGAACCAAAGCAGAGGTGTTCTGCAAAGCGGTCCCCAAGCCTCCGCTTGGTTTCCCCGATGTAGAGGAAGCCACACCGGGTACAATGGATACAGTATACCACATTGGCAGATGTGCAGGTGAACCTCTGCTTAATGTGGAAAGTCATCTTGGGGCCTGCGATGGGGGTGAGGGAGGAGGTGTGGGGGCAAGTGTAGCACTTCCTGCGGTTGCAGGGGAATGTGCTGGGTGTGGTGGAGTTGGAGGGGAGTGTGGGGCGAACAAGGAGAGAGTGGTCTCTCAGAAGGCAGACAAGGGTGGGGATGGAAAAATGTCTTGGGTGGTGAGGGCCCCTAGATGGCTTTCCAGATTAAGCAGAGGTTCACCTGCACATCTGCCAATGTGGTATACTATATCCATTGTACCTGGTGTGGCTTCCTCTACATTGGGGACCGTTTTGCAGAACACCTCCGCTCGGTTCGCAATAAACAACTGCACCTCCCAGTCGCAAACCATTTGAACTCCCCCTCCCATTCTTTCGACGACATGTCTGTCATGGGCCTCCTGCAGTGCCACAATGATGCCACCCGAAGGTTGCAGGAACAGCAACTCATATTCCGCTTGGGAACCCTGCAGCCCAATGGTATCAATGTGGACTTCACCAGCTTCAAAATCTCCCCGTCCCCCACAGCATCCCAAAACCAGCCCAGTTCATCACCTCCCCCCACTGCATCCCAAAACCAGCCCAGCCTGTCTCTGCCTCCCTAACCTGTTCTTCCTCTCACCCATCCCTTCCTCCCACCCCAAGCCACACCTCCATCTCCTACCTACTAATCTCATCCCACCTCCTTGACCTGTCCGTCTTCCCTGGACTGACCTATCCCCTCCCTACCTCCCCACCTATACTCTCCTCTCCACCTATCTTCTTTTCTCTCCATCCTCGGTCTGCCTTCCCCTCTCTCCCTATTTATTCCAGAACCCTCACCCCATCCCCCTCTCTGATGAAGGGTCTAGGCCCGAAACATCAGCTTTTGTGCTCCTGAGATGCTGCTTGGCCTGCTGTGTTCATCCAGCTTCACACTTTATTATCTCACGTAGGGTAGGGGGGTGCTCTTCAGGGAGTCGGTGTAAACTTATTGGGCCAAATGGCCTGTTCCCACACTGTAGGGATTCTATGAGGGTGTGATCTCTCAATATGTATCACTTCTATTCTAGATACATCTATGGTTTCAATTACATAGCTCACACAACTCTGTTTTATTTTTATGATATTGAGAGAAAGAACAACGAATGCTGGAAATCAGAAATAACTGGGGAGACTAAGCAGGGTTGAAGGGTCACTGGGCCCAAAATTATAACTGCTTTTCTGTCCACAGATGCTGCCAGATCTGCTATGTTTGTCCAGCAATTTCTGTTATTATTTGTCATTGGTTTGTGACCAGAGTCATTCTTGTAGTGACAGGTTTTGGGGAATAGGTTAACTTTATGGGAACTAAGTTTATGGAGTCATTATGGCCTGGAATGAGGCCATTCATCCCACTGAATCTGTGCCAGCTTTCTATAGGCCAATCTGGTTGGTCCCAACTCCTGCTCTATCCCTGTCACCCCAAGAGTTTATTTCCTTCAAGAAACTATCCAATCTCCTTTTAAAATTAGTTTTGCTAATTTTCTCACTCAGGACTGATGAGACAGAGCGAGTCAGATTAATACTTTGGCCTAAATTGATCATCTAAATGAAAATTCGTTTGCAAGTATCCCTGAGATCGCACTGAGAAAATATAATCACACTGACAATTAAGACAAAAAGAAACAAGAGCAGAAGTAGGCCATTCAGCGCACCGGGTCTGCACCGCCAATCAATGAGATCATGGCTGATCTGATAATCCTCAACTCCACTTTCCTGCCTTTTCCCCATAACCCTTTATCCCTTCCTGATTAAAAACCTATCCCAGCCACGAATATACTTAGTGGCTTTGTCCTATTGAGTTCTTTTTACACTTGGAACAAATGCGCGGCACCAACAGGCAGGTAACTTACAGTAACGTTTATTTAAATAAGCGCTTACAGTGTGGAGGATCACTCTACAAATTCCACACTATACGTGGCGTATTGCGCACTGATGCCACCCAATAAGGGAACTGTCCTCCCTTTATATAGGATTTTACATCACAGTTAGTCACCTATACAATTTTTTGCACTTCTCCATAGTTATCTGCCTAGCAACAGTGATCATAAGTGACTTCAATCACCTATCATTGGAGACAAAGTTCAGCTGCCCAAAAACAACGCGTACATAGTTCCTCAATTCTCAACCGCTGCACTAGACAGTTCAGTATCTTTTTAGCTTTAGTTCAACATTTACAGAGAGCAGAGTATAATTAGATTACACAATTTGTCTGCGAGACAGAGGCACCCACGGCGCAGCTTAGCACCTAATTTCTTACATATCAGCAGAACAAATATTCACTCTTTAACATTTCAACTTGGCCTCTGCAACAAAGAATTCCACAGATTCGCTACTATCTGAGGGAAGAAATTCCCCCTTATTTGCCTTAAAATGTGTGATCCTTTAATTTAACAAAAAAGCAAATAAACCACATGGCTCAGACAAGGCAAACTCACCGAAAGCTTTCTACTTTGATTGCGAAATCATTGCATCAACATTGGTGTCCTACCAGTTAATTTTTATTCTTTTTTTAGACATGACTTCATCCTTTTTTTGCGTAAACAGCTCAATACTTCCAACACCGCTCAATTAAAGTATGTGACTCGCTGAAGTGGAAACTTTTAATATGTCTCTGGAAATCTGCAGAACCATTTTGTTAAATATAGGTTTCCTGAGTTATATTCTCCACGACATTAATGAATCCATTTTTCATGAACTATTGCAGCACACTGAATACATAATGGGTTTCTTACACCTCTGTCCAATGGCGTTTTTGGTTATCAGCTTTTTTAATAGTGGTCTCAACTAGCGATGTCAATACATTTTACTGCCCCATAATATTACCACTCATTCAACCCTGTCTCTCTTTCCACTGATACTGCCCAACCCCTAAAGTGTTGGCAGCATTTTTACTGAGTTTTTATTGAGGATTATCAGATCAGCCATAAATGGCAGAGAAGACGTAATGGGCTGAATGGCCTCCTACTGCTCATATCTAATGTCCTACTACCCCAGGTCTTTTGATCTTTAAGTGTTGATATTTTCATATTTAAGGAGGGTCATTTAGACCATCTAAAACCATTCATCAAGGCATGCCTACGCTCATCCAATATCTCATTCATCTTTTAAACAATCCCAAGGTCGCTGCTTTTGTATTCTATCTGGGGGCTTACCGCATTTGCTGATCACTATTAGCCTTTTTTATTCCCTCAAATCCCTTCTACAAATTTTTCACCATCCTATTGCCAGCCTCATTCAACGAAATATTCCGATTAACTGTGTTTGCAACTTTAGCGCATCCTGTAATGAAATCAGAGACAGTAAGGACTGCCGATGCTGCAGTCAGAGATAACACAGCGTGGAGCTGGAGGAGCACAAGGAGGGTCTCGACCCGAAACGTCAACTTTCCTGCTCCTCTTGTAGTGAAATCCGTTTTTTGTATACATTTGTTCCATACAAGCCAGCAATCTGAGTATCATTTTAGAACAGTTTTTAAACGATCTGTTCAGAGGTGCCATCACACGCCTCTAGAGCAGGAACCCGGGCATCGCAGGTGTGGAGGGTGGGGGGTGCGAACAATACCACAGTGCCACAGAAGGCCCTAAGCTGCATATTATAACATTCTTGGAACAGTGTTGCAACACTTTGTTGTATTCAACCATTCCTATAGTTGCTACATTCCATCTTGTCCAGGAGCAAGGGCAGGGCTTGTCGTGAGGTTTCCAATAAAAATTTCAAGTGTCATTTAAAGAACAATTCAAGGGTTAGAGTCAGCTGGAGTTAATAAGGCAGGGAGTATGTAAAGAAATAAGCTCGAAACACGAAAGTGGTGCTGAGAAAGCAGCTGGAGGCCTTTGGTTCTTTTCAGTTGAATTTAGCTGGTAATTTCAGCTAAATATTGGGGCAAGAGCTCGGAAAGTGTTCTGAAAGCCAGCGGGGACTTGGAGGCATTAATAGCTCAGCGCGGAAGAGAGTATGGTGAAATAAGTTCTCAAGGCAATATTTGCTTGGTGCAGCTGAGCAAGATTAAGAGCTCAGGGAGACATACAGGCAGTATAAGTTTGCTGAAGCTCAGTTTGCAGATGAACTGAAAAGGTGTCCCCTAGTAGGCACTAGAGAGCAGTTTCAGAATCAGAGAGTATGGAACTTATTGAGAGAATGAACTTTCAGGTTCACTATGTGAGTAATTTTGAGAGTCCACGTCAGAGTAACTTTTCAGGGAGTTACAAAGCTGGGTCTTTGAAAGAGAAGAATTGGAATTACATGTAAAAATTTCATGATTTTTAATGACCCGCAGTGTCACTAATGTCTGGTGGATTTCTGGGAAATCAATGGGATTTTCCTTGCCTCCATTTCTGACTTGATGTGGGGTTTTGATCAACAGTTTGTCGGTTTTCCACACGCACCTCAGGCTAATTCTGGATGTTAGAATATACCTTGCAAAAATAGTCAAGGAGTGATTTGTTAGCTCAGTTGGCTGGAAGGCTGGTTTGTGACCAGCTGAAGTTGCAATGAAGGAATCTCCCCCTCACCTGAAATGTGCTGACCCCCAGGTTAAACCCCTACCAGCTATGAGATTATTGTATCTTTAACTTTTATAAACATAAATAGATTGTTTCATAATTCTAACACCGTACTGTAACATTAATTCTGTTGTTGCAAATTGGAGGGATCTTGGCAAGTGCCCAAAACACTAATTTTTAATTTTTTCTACAATTAACTTTTGAATCAAATTAATTTTTTCTTCTTTCTGTGATGCAGTAGTGGAGAGAGGTTGCTGGGATGTTGAGCAGTGGATCTGTTCCATTCCTCATGTCTGTAGCGTTTGTAGCTTGGGCATGTCTATCCAGCATCGATGCATTGGAGTGTGTTGTCTTCCTCCGATGTTTCAGGGTTGCCTGCGAAGGCAGGGGAACAAATGGCCCCTCGGTCCTTGGGAGTTAATGTGGACGGTCCACTGGTTCTCGGAAGTTGAGGTGGACCCTGGTCCTTGAGGAGAGAGTTGGGACAGTCTCCTGGCTATAGCAGCAGCTGGAATATCCGGGGCGTTGAGGTGGCTGTGGCAGAGCTCTGTTCTGGATCTGGTCAGCAGTGGCAGGGGCTGGTTCCGGCTTGGTGTTCCATCCTCACCCTTCGCTGGGTGTAGTGTGTGGTGACATCCCGTAGCCACTTGGGAAATCAAGAAGCCATGAGCAGAACCAAAGATGTAATTTGCCCTAACTTTGTATGAATTATTTATTTTTAAAATTTATGTAATTAAAATGATGCTGGCTCATGGAGATGTCTATACATTTTACTGTATTTTCATAATTACATGCAACAATAAATTACCATCAAAATTATCTCACACTTTATTTGAAACAAGTTATTGGTTCCCTCCCCAGACGTTTGGAAAGATTTGGCAATCTGGCCCAGGGTTATAAGATTACCACTTCACAAAGAAACTAGCGCCTATCAAGTCTCTCCTCCCGCACAAGCTCCAGACACCGTACAGCAGCCCTTGTGAATTTTCTCTATGGACTGCCTGCAGCCCTTAAGCATTGTTTTTGTTGCTTCTTGGTGGAGGAAGAATCCATATTGCAGTCTGACTACAACGTTGCAAAGTTTGATCAATACATCCCCAGACTCACATGTTACACAGCCCACTATGCAACTATGCTCCACGCCTGATTGATTTCTTTTTGGCCGAGGTCTTATAACTTTTCAGTTTACAAGGACCCCCGACGCTATTTCAACAACTTTTGTACAGCCTGCCCAGCATCCGTAATTTCTTTGTAGCATATTAAAATGATGTGACCTCCTGTTTTACCCCCCACGTTTCTATCCCATCTAAATCACTGTCATTTCAGAGGTGCCTCTGCTGATTCCACTCCCTCTCTCAGTCTGGAATCACATTGACCACTTCTCATGGAGCCGTTAAATAGCCCCAGCACTGAGTCCTGAATGAGCCCACCAGATACTTCCCTCGATCCCAGTCTGATACCCCTTCAGGTGGGAGTTAGTAAAACAGAGATGGCCCCTTGCTGCGGCATCAACGACAGTGCTCACCGTTGGGTAAAGGCCAAGTTGACAATTCCTTCATTTCTCAACCCCCTTTCCCTGCTTTCTCTTCCGACTTTTCTCATGTTATCTGTGGTCACCACAAGCTGGACATTATCCTCCCAATCATCAGAGAGGGGGATGGGGTGAGGGTTCTGGAATAAATAGGGAGAGAGGAGGAGGCGGACCGAAGATGGAGAGAAAAGAAGATAGGTGGAGAGGAGAGTATAGGTGGGGAGGTAGGGAGGGGATATGTCAGTCCAGGGAAGATGGACCGGTCAAGGAGGTGGGATGAGGTTAGGAGGTAGGAAATGGAGGTGCGGCTTGAGGTGGGAGGAAGGGATGGGTGAGAGGAAGAACAGGTTAGGGAGGCAGAGACAGGCTGGGCTGGTTTGGGGATGCAGTGGGGGGAGGGGAGATTTTGAAACTTGTGAAGTCCACATTGATACCATTGGGCTGCAGGGTTCCCAAGCGGAATATGAGTTGCTGTTCCTGCAACCTTCGAGTGGCATCATTGTGGCACTGCAGGAGGCCCACGACGGACATGTCGTCTGAGGAATGGGAGGGGGAATGGAAATGGTTCGCGACTGGGAGGTGCAGTTGTTTATTGCGAACCAAGTGGAGGTGTTCTGCAAAGCGGCCCCCAAGCCTCCGCTTGGTTTCCCCAATGTAGAGGAAGCCACACCGGGTACAATGGATACAATATACCACATTGGCAGATGTGCAGGTGAACACCTGCTTGATATGGAAAGTCATCTTGGGGCCTGGGATGGGGGTGAGGGAGGAGGTGTAGGGGCAAGTATCGCATTTCCTGCGGATGCAGGGGAAGGTGCCGGGCGTGGTGGGGTTGGAGGGGAGTGTGGAGCGAACAAGGGAGTCACGGAGAGAGTGGTCTCTCCGGAAGCAGACAAGGGTAGGGATGGAAAAATAGTTTGGGCAGTGGGGTCGGATTGTAGATGGCGGAAGTGTCGGAGGATGATGCGTTGTATCCGGAGGTTGGTGGGGTGGTGTGTGAGAACGAGGGGGATCCTCTTTGGGCGGTTGTGTCGGGGGCGGGGTGTGAGGGATGTGTTGCGGGAAATGCGGGAGACGCGGTCAAGGGCGTTCTCGACCACTGTGGGGGGCAAGTTGCGGTCCTTGAAGAACGTGGACATCTGGGATGTGCGGGAGTGGAATGCCTCATCCTGGGAGCAGATGCAGCAGAGGCGGAGGAATTGGGAATAGGGGACTCCATTTTCTCCCCTTTGGTCCAGGAACTCCCCACCTACATCTGTGACATCACCCACGCCCTCCACTTCCTCCAGGACTTCCAATTCCCTGGCCCCCAACACCTCATTTCCACCATGGACGTCCAGTCCCTTATACACCTGTATTCCTCATGCAGATGGCCTCAAGGCCCTCCGCTTCTTCCTGTCCCGCAGGCCCGACCAATCCCCCTCCACCAAAACCCTCATCCGCCTAGCTGAACTCGTCATCACCCTCAACAAGTTCTCTTTTGATTCCTCCCACTTCCTACAGACAAAGGGGGTGGCCATGGGTACCCGCTTGGGCCCAAGCTATGCCTGCCTCTTTGTCGGTTACGTGGAACAGTCCCTCTTCCGCACCTACACTGGCCCCAAACCCCACCTCTTCCTCCGTTACATCGAAGACTGTAGCGGCGCTGCCTCTTGCACCCCAGAGGAGCTCGAACAGTTCATCCACTTTACAAACACCTTCCACCCCAACCTCAAGTTCACCTGGGCCATCTCCAACACATCCCTCACCTTCCTGGACCTCTCAGTCTCCATCTCAGGTCACCAGCTAGAAACTGATGTCCATTTCAAGCCCACTGACTCCCACAGCTACCTAGAATACACCTCCTCCCACCCACCCTCCTGCAAAAATTCCATCCCCTGTTCCCAATTCCTCCGCCTCCGCCGCATCTGCTCCCAGGATGAGGCATTCCACTCCCGCACATCCCAGATGTCCACGTTCTTCAAGGACCGCAACTTTCCCCCCGCAGTGATCGAGAACGCCCTTGACCGCGTCTCCCGCATTTCCTGCAACACATCCCTCACACCTCGCCCTGCCACAACCGCCCCCAGAGGATCCCCCTCGTTCTCACATACCACCCCACCAACCTCCGGATACAACGTATCATCCTCCGACACTTCCGCCATCTACAATCTGACCCCATCACCCAAGACATTTTTCCATCCCCACCGTTGTCTGCCTTCCGGAGAGATCACTCTCACCGCGACTCCCTTGTCCGCTCCACACTTCCCTCCAACCCCACCATACCTGGCACCTTCCCCTGCAACCGCAGGAAGTGCTACACTTGCCCCCACACCTCCTCCCTCACCCCTATCCCAGGCCCCAAGATGACCTTCCATTGCACATCTGCCAATGTGGTATATTGTATCCATTGCACCCGGTGTGGCTTCCTCTACATTGGGGAAACCAAGCAGAGGCTTGGGGACCGCTTTGCAGAACACGTCCGCTCGGTTCGCAATAAACAACTGCACCTCCCAGTCGCGAACCATTTCCACTCCCCCTCCCATTCCTCAGACGACATGTCCGTCATGGGCCTCCTGCAGTGCCACAATGATGCCACCCGAAGGTTGCAGGAACATTCCTCAGACGACATGTCCGTCATGGGCCTCCTGCAGTGCCACAATGATGCCACCCGAAGGTTGCAGGAACAGCAACTCATATTCCGCTTGGGAACCCTGCAGCCCAATGGTATCAATGTGGACTTCACCAGCTTCAAAATCTCTACTTCCCCCACTGCATCCCAAAACCAGCCCAGTTCGTCCCCTCTCCGCACTGCACCCCAAAACCAGCCCAGCCTGTCTCTGCTTCCCTAACCTGTTCTTCCTCTCACCCTTCCCTTCCTCCCACCTCAAGCCACATCTCCATTTCCTACCTACCACCTCATCCCACCTCCTTGACCTGTCCATCTTCCCTGGACTGACCTATCCCCTCCCTACCTCCTCACCTACACTCTCCTCTCTACCTATCTTGTTTTCTCTCCATCTTTGGGCCGCCTCCCCCTCTCTCCCTATTTATTCCAGAACCCTCACCCCATCCCCCTCTCTGATGAAGGGTCTAGGCCCGAAACGTCAGCTTTTGTGCTCCTGAGATGCTGCTTGGCCTGCTGTGTTCATCCAGCTTCACACTTTACTATCTTGAATCCTCAGCATCTGTCCAGCTGGGCACCAGTGTTCATACCCACTGGCTCTGTCATACCAGTGCCAGGCTACCTACAACGCTCGTCCATTGTCATTCTAAAATGTTCTCCATGACAGCAAATACTCAACGATTCACTGAAGAAGAGTTATTCTAGAATGCTCAATAATTGTCACAGTTCATGATAACAGTGAAATAGCGGTGGGGTCTGATTTTAATGGACGATCCAGCTGGAGTCCAGGGGAACTTGAACAGGTTTCTGCACTGGTTGAAGGTCTCTCCTTCTCAACCGCTCCCGAGGCGTGGTGCCCCTCAGGTTAGACCACCACTAGACATCTCCGTCTCTCCCCCTCTCTCTAATGAGAGAGCAGCCCCACAGTACTCAGGGACTTCGGTGACTTTACCTTCCTGCGTTTACCCTGTTCTGCTCCTGTTAGAATTTTACCAGGTCTATCTGGTCGGAGGGACAGCACGGCATCATAGAATGCCTGCAGTGCTGAAGCAGGCCATTCAGCCCATCAGATCCACAATGACCCTCCAAAAAGCATCCAACCCTTTCTCTGAATTTCCCACCTAACCTGCACATCTTTGGACTGTGGGAGGAAACTGGAGCACCCGAAGGAAACCCACACAGACACGGGGAGAACGTGCAAACTCCACACAATCCCGAGGGTGGGGTTGAACCCAGGTTCCTGACGTTGTGAGGCAGCAATGTTAACCACTGAGCCACCGTGCTGCCCTGCTAGGGGCATGCATGCAGAAATTATAGGCCTGATGGGGGTGAACATTGACATTACATTCCCAACACTGGCCTGAAGGGAAGTGCCTGCATTTGGGGCTGGGGAAGATGCCCTTGTTTCAGGAACACAGTCTAATTTAAATGGGAAAGTCTTATCCTGATGATATCATTGCAAGCACTGGGGCGGATGGAGGGTGGGGTGGGGTAAATGTTGTGTTTGAGTTCATGCAGCTCCAACAACTGCCCCCACTTCAAGTCAAAGCCTACAGTGTTACAGACACCGTTAAAACACTGAGACTGTCACAAGGAGTTGTGAGGGCATGGAATGCGTTGCCAGCAGCAGTTGTGGACGCAAGGTCATTGGGGACATTTAAGAGACTGCTGGACATGCATATGGTCACAGAAATTTGAGGGTGCATACATGAGGATCAATGGTCGGCACAACGTCGTGGGCTGAAGGGCCTGTTCTGTGCTGTACTGTTCTATGTTCTATGTTCTAAGCTGCTTATCCCTGAAGCTGAGTGTAAGCATCGGACTGTTGTGCTATAAATATTTAAGAAATGTCAGTCATTTTGTAAGAGGAAAACAAAACAACATTACATGGAAAACATTTAAAAACTGGGACAATTTGGGGAGCATTCGATCAAAGCTCTTTCACTTCCTTCAAAAGGCTGAGGTTTAGCATCGGGCAACAATAAGAGGCTGGATGAAAGTAAAGCCCTCCAAATAATACATTACCAAATTAAAAATGTGATCAGTAGTGGCTGAAGCACACTGTAATGCTTTTAAATATATCCATTCACGGAATGCTGGCTTCGCTTAGCATTTATTGCCCATCCCTAATTGGCCATTGATTGGAGCAGCTTGTTTGGACCATGACAGAGCCAGCCCCATCACTGTGGGTCTGGAATCAGATGTAGACCAGACCAGTAGAGGACAGGATACAAGCGAACCATTTATAATAAACAATTCCCGATCGTCATTGAGACGTGCAATTCCATACATTTACTGAACCCAAATTCCATCAGGTGCTCTGGTGGGATTCAAACACGTGCTTCCAGAATAACTTGTCTCTGGATAACTTGTCCAGTGACATTATCACCACGGCACTGCCTCCCATTATCTGCTGCTACTGCGCCGTACAACTGGGCAAAGTTTAAACAGTAAGAAGTCTCGCTTTGACAAACGGAATCAGGAGGGTGTTTTGTTTTCTCCGACAGCTGTTATTCTGTGCAAATCTCTTCCCTGGAAAGTAGCATGAAAGCTAGACTTAATAGATTTGTGATAGACAAGGCAGTCAAGGGTGAAACAACTCCATGGAGGCTGATTTCCCATCACCAAGATACCTTTTATTTACACACGTATGTGTCACCGACCCAGCTTGCTCAGACCCAGCTCCTGGAATGAACAGAGCGTCGGACACTCCTGTTTACATCTGTCAGCCAGGGCTCCCTGACTGGACCAGGTTAACAGCTCCCAATCAGGGAACTCACCAGGCTGCCCTCGTTCTGATTAGTACAGATATCAGACAGGAAGGTGGAATTGAAACCACAATCAGATCAGCCATGACACTCCTGAACGGTGGAACAGGCTTGAAGGGCTGAATGGCCTGCTCCTGCTCTTAGGCCTTACATCACTTTGTCAGCAGATTCTTCTTCTACTGTAAGATATACGGCTGCCGACAAGTCAGTTTAAGCATTTAATTATAAGGCAAATGTAAGCAATTGTAAGCTTTAAAAAAATTAAACCTCTTCAATTTGCTTCAAAACATCAGGAGTTATTTCCACCAGGGTATAGGCTGTAATTATGGTGTGATCACCCTGCCACAGTCTTGAGGGATGGGGTTACGTAAGAATTACAGGAACCAAAGCTTTCCTCAGGGAAATACTTTATACAAATACACACCCACCTTTACCTTCCTACTGACTGAAGGTTCTAGCAGTTAATAGTAGAATCCCACTTGACTTTAGACAAAAAGGGGGAAAGAAAATGGAGGAGTGCAGAGAGTTCTCATTCTTATCTGAGATTTGTTAATATCCAAGGAATGTGATACTACTGTGAGCCACTAAAACAAAAACAATTAACTTCCAGGATTAAACTTTGCTGGACCCTTGGTTAATATCTGCCAGTTTAGAACCTAGTCAGCTGGAAGTACCGAACACCAGTATATGAGAAAAAAAAGACATATTTTGCTCAGGTTTTTGTCTTGGACTCATTGGGATAATTCGCAAGGATGCCAGTGCACAAGGAGAACATCATTGAAACTATATGAGAGCAGTATGCTGATTGGTTGAGCAATTAGACTGTAACTGCGTGGCAGTTGACTGTCAGTTATCATTAACTGGCGAATTCTCCATGTCATGCCTCTACCAGAGACTACCTGCCAACCAATCAGCACTCTCCTCTCAGACGCTATAAATTCAGTTCTCACTTTGGCATTTCTTGAAAACTGTCCTGATGAATACAAAATTTTTTTTAAAAAATCAACAAAATATGGCTCCTTGCTCCAGCAAAGCCCAGTTTATGATTCTTTACTGAGCTAACATCATTTTGGTTCTTTTAGTCTTACTTCGCCTCTGTAGGGAATGGCGTTACCTAAAACTTCTCAACACCAAATGGGAATTTGTCGTCGAGGTCTCAGGATACACTACTGTCATGGGAAAGGAGAGGAAAGTTCAGGTGGAGCACACGCTTTTATTTCATGGGAATGTGGACACTGCTGATAAGGCCAACATTTATTGCCCATCCCTAATTGCCCCTTGAATCATGTGACTGCTAGACCACCTCAGGTGGAAAATGCTGTGGGTCTGGAGTCACATATAGGCCAGGCTGGGTAAGGATGGCAGATTTCTTTCCCTAGAGGGCATCAGGGAACCAGTTGGGGTTTTAATAACAATTGTTGATAATCAAAGACTAACTTTTAGCTGCAGATTCTATTAATCAAATTTAAACTCCACCAACTCCCTTGTTGGGATTTGAACCTATATTCTCCAGAGCATTAGCCTCAGCCTTTGGTTTACCAGTCCAGTGAAGTTACCACATACAGAGGTTTATAAAATCATGAGGTGCGTGGATAGGGTGAATAGTCAAGGTCTTTTCCCTGGGGTGGGGGAGTCCAAAACTAGAAGGCATAGGACTAAAGTTAAAGGGGAAAGTTTTAAACAAGACCTAAGGGGCAACTTTTTCATGCAAAGGGTGGTGTGCGTATGGAATGAGCTGCCGGAAGGTATGGTGGAGGCTGCTACAATTTCAACATTTAAAAGGCACCTGGATGGGGACATGAATAGGAAGGGTTTAGATGGACATGAACCAAATGCTGCCAAATGGAACCAGATTTATTTAGGATATCCGGTTAGCATTGACAAGTTGGACCAAGGGGTCTGTTTCTATGCTGCACAGCTCTATGACCACCATCTCCCCTCAGCTACTGACACTAAAATACAGGGGGAGGAAGGGGCTAGTGATTGAAGGCTTTTGCCTGGATACAGATCTTGCCAGGCCCACGATTGGGTAGAGCGGGTGTGAAGGCAGGCTGGGCTTGTGGAAGGCACATGATTGTCTGGACCTTTCTGCAGTTCTCATTTCTGGGCTATATCCGAGAATCAATCCTGGAGGAGAAAGGTCAGGCAATCCACCAGGCAGGGACAGAGTAGAGTTTAAGGATCACGTTGCCTATCCAGGAGGCAAGAAAGGCTGATAGAATTGTCAACTTTTATTTACAAGTTGCAGCTTCAAATACTCAATGCTAGATCCTGAAGTCACAAATTTCTCACATGGGCTCAGTTTGATAACTACTTGAACATACCGTGCGCAGGGGCCAGAAATATGTTCTTCTACATCACACACAGTGGCTCACCTACAGTTCCTCACCTTGCATCGCACCAGATCCTGGGGTTATATTTCCAGAGGACAGATAGTCAGCTGTCGTTTCCTCAACTAAGTCTTCATCCAAAGGCATGAGAAGTGGTTAAAAAAACAGGAAGGTCACTGAAGCGATACCAGCCCATAGCCCCACTCACTCGGGAGATGGATGCGGGTTTAACCTGAAGGACTCCATACCTCAGGCGCAGACAGAGGTTGAGAAGGAGAGCCCTTCATGGTAGCCAGTGCTGGAACAGAACCGACACTGTTGGCATCACTCTGCCTCGTAAACCAGCCATGCAGCCAAATGAGCTAACCAAGCAAGATAACACGATATAGAGCTGGATGAACAGAGCAGGCCAAGCAGCATCAGAGGAGCAGGAAGGCTGATGTTTCAGGTCAAGACCCTTCTTTAGGCCCTTTCTCTTTCAGCTTTCAGCCTTCCTGCTCCTCTGATGCTGCTTGGCTTGCTGTGTTCATCCAGCTCTACACCTTGTTATCTCAGATTCTCCAGCATCTGCAGTTCCTACTATCTCTGAGCTAACCAAGACCCTGCTCTGATAATAAAATGTGAGGCTGGATGAACACAGCAGGCCAAGCAGCATCTCAGGAGCACAAAAGCTGACGTTTCGGGCCTCGACCCTTGCCCGAAACGTCAGCTTTTGTGCTCCTGAGATGCTGCTTGGCCTGCTGTGTTCATCCAGCCTCACATTTTATTATCTTGGATTCTCCAGCATCTGCAATTCCCATTATCTCCAAGACCCTGCTCTGTATTGCTACTGTGGCTCAATCTGAAAACACCTGAGAGCCTTGTCACAGTAGACTGCAGCTTACCTACAAATGGCTGGAATACTGTGTCCCACTAGCTCACAACACACACTGCTGCAGGGGAAACTGATTACAGCAGCTCTCATGTCACTGCTCCGAGCTGTCAATTCCTTAGGGTTCTCACATGGCTTTAGGAGAACGTAAACCAACTTGAAAGCTACCAAATGCACAATTACCTGGAATTGAGACCAATTGCTGGAGTTCCTGCTTCAGATCCATTATATCTTTACAGAGCTGAATGTCATCCATCCTGCAATTCAACATGACACAAGAGTTATTACCAGGTCAGAAATTCAGCACGCCAAGAAAAATGTTTTAATGCATTCTTTTCAGAGTTTCAAGTTTTTAGGCCTGTTGCTTTCATGCAGGGAGACCCAACTGAATGAGCAGTTTAATGAAGTCAGTTGTATCATTGACATGGAGACAGTAAGGAGTGTAGATACTGGAACCAGAGTCTGTAGGTGACAGGCTGGAAAAGCACAGCAGGTCAGGCAGCAAAGAGGAGCAGGAAAGTCAGCGCTTTGGACTGAAACCCTTCGTCAGGGCTGGGGGGGGGGGGGGGGGTGCGGGGGGAAGGGAGCCCAGAAATAAATAGGGGGAGAGGGGTGGGGCTGGGGGGAAGAGTAGGAGAAATGTCAGGTGTTGTTCCTCCAGTTTACGTTTTGACTGCAAAAGATGCAACACCTGCTCCTACAGCTCCCCTCTCACCTGTGTCCATGGTCACAAACAATCCTTCCAGATGCGGCAGATTCACTAGCACTCATCCAACCTAATCTGTTGGATCCATTGCTCCTGATGTGGTCTCTGCTAAACCGACGAGGCCAAATGCAGACTTGGGGACAGGTTCGTGGAGCATCTGTGCACTGCACGCATCAACCAACCCAACCTTCTGGTTGCCATCTGTTTTAATTCCTCCTCCCACTCCCCTGAGCACATGTCCATCCTGGGCCTTCTCCACTGTCAGAGTGAGGCCAAATGTAAGCTGGAGTAACAACACCCGATATTTCACTTTGGGAGCTTACAGGCCAACGGCCTCAACATTGACTTCACCAGCTTCAAAATTTCACCAGCCTTATCCTATGTTCACCCCCTCCCGCCTACCTGTCCTGCCCATCTTCCTACTCCCCTGTCAGCTCCACATTTCCCACAGACCAATCGCAATACCTCCTACCTGTATCCACCTATCACCTTATCTCCTATCCTTCCCTCAGCCCCACCTCCTCTCTCTATTTGTTTCTGGGCTCCCTTCCCCTCCCTAGTGCTGACAGAGGATTTTGGCCTGAAACATGGGCTTTCCTGCGCCTTGGATGCTGTGTGACTTCCTATGCTTTTCCAGCCTCACACTCCATGGACTGTATCATTTAAATACTGGAATCTAAGAATAACCAAATGAAAAGACAGGAAGCTTTCTACCAGCCCCTGCGCATGGCTCAGTGCTCACTGTCTCACATAAGAAAGATGTGAGCTTAAATCAATCCAATCATTCCTGAGGCTGGGACACACAGCAAGGCTGACACCTCAGTGCAAGACAGAGGGAGCACCACACTTTCGGAAACTCAGCGCTGAGGGAGCACCCTTCTGTGGGAGAGTCAGCACTGAGGGAGCGCCCCTCTGTCGGAGGGTCAGTGCTGAGGGAGTGCCCCTCTGTCGGAGGGTCAGTGCTGAGAGAGCGCCCCTCTGTCGGAGGGTCAGCGCTGAGGGAGCGCCGCACTGTCGGAGGGTCAGCGCTGAGGGAGCGCCGCACTGTGGGAGAGCCAGTGCTGAGGGAGCGCCGCACTGTCGGAGGGTCAGTGCTGAGGGAGCGCCGCACTGTGGGAGGGTCAGTGCTGAGGGAGCGCCGCATTGTAGGAGGGTCAGTGCTGAGGGAGCGGCCCTCTGTCGGAGGGTCAGCGCTGAGGGAGTACCACACTGTCGGAGGGTCACTGCTGTGGGAGCGCCCCTCTGTCGGAGAGTCAGTGCTGAGGGAGTGGGCACTGTGGGAGGGTCACTGCTGAGGGAGCGGGCACTGTCGGAGTGTCAGCGCTGAGGGAGTGCTGCACTGTCGGAGAGTCAGTACTGAGGGAGTGGGCACTGTCGGAGAGTCAGTACTGAGGGAGCAGGCACTGTCGGAGGGTCACTGCTGAGGGAGCAGACACTGTCGGAGGGTCACTGCTGAGGGAGCGGGCACTGTCGGAGTGTCAGTGCTGAGGGAGCGGGCACTGTCGGAGGGTCAGTGCTGAGGGAGCGGGCACTGTCGGAGGGTCAGTGCTGAGGGAGCGGGTGCTGTCGGAGGGTCAGTGCTGAGGGAGTGGGCACTGTCGGAGGGTCAGCGCTGAGGGAGTGGGCACTGTCGGAGGATCAGAGCTGAGGGAGCACCGCACTCTTGGAGGGTCACTGCTGAGGGAGTGGCACACTGTTGGAGGGTCACTGCTGAGGGAGCGCCGGACTGTCAGAGGGTCAGTGCTGAGGGAGTGGGCACTGTCTGAGGGTCAGTGTTGAAGGAGCGGGCACTGTCGGAGGATCACTGCTGAGGGAGCGGGCACTGTCGGAGGATCACTGCTGAGGGAGCGGGCACTGTGGGAGAGTCAGTGCTGAGGGAGCGCCGCACTGTCGGAGGGTCAGTGCTGAGTGGGCGGGCACTGTCGAAGGGTCAGTGCTGAGGGAGCGGGCACTGTCGGAGGGTCAGTGCTGAGTGAGCGGGCACTGTCAGAGGGTCAGTGCTGAGGGAGCGGGCACTGTCGGAGGGTCAGTGCTGATGGAGCGGGCACTGTCGGAGGGTCAGCGCTGAGGGAGCGCCGCACTCTGGGAGAGTCAGTGCTGAGGGAGCGCCACACTGTCGGAGGGTCAGTGCTGAGGGAGCAGGTACTGTCGGAGGGTCAGTGCTGAGTGAGCGGGCACTGTCAGAGGGTCAGTGCTGAGGGAGCGGGCACTGTCGGAGGGTCAGCGCTGAGTGAGCGCCGCACTGTGGGAGAGTCAGTGCTGAGGGAGCGGCCCTCTGTCGGAGGGTCAGCACTGAGGGAGTGGGCACTATCGGAGGATCAGAGCTGAGGGAGCACCGCACTCTTGGAGGGTCACTGCTGAGGGAGTGGCGCACTGTTGGAGGGTCACTGCTGAGGGTGCGCCGGACTGTCAGACGGTCAGTGCTAAGGGAGCAGGCACTGTCGGAGAGTCAGTACTGAGGCAGCGGACACTGTCGGAGAGTCAGTACTGAGGGAGCGGGCACTGTCGGAGGGTCACTGCTGAGGGAGCGGGCACTGTTGGAGGGTCAGCGCTGAGTGGGCAGGCACTGTCGGAGGGTCAGTCCTGAGGGAGCGGGCACTGTTGGAGGGTCACTGCTGAGGGAGCGAGCACTGTTGGAGGGTCAGCGCTGAGTGGGCGGGCACTGTCGGAGGGTCAGTGCTGAGGGAGCGGGCACTGTTGGAGGGTCAGCGCTGAGTGGGCGGGCACTGTCGGAGGGTCAGTGCTGAGGGAGCGGGCACTGTCGGAGGGTCAGTGCTGAGGGAGCGGGCACTGTCGGAAACTCTTTACTGACGGAGCGGGCACTGTCGGAGAGTCAGTACTGAGGGAGCGGGCACTGTCGAAGGGTCACTGCTGAGGGAGCGGGCCCTGTCGGAGGGTCACTGCTGAGGGAGCGGGCACTGTCGGAGGGTCAGCGCTGAGGGAGCGGGCACTGTCGGAGGGTCAGTGCTGAGGGAGCGGGCACTGTCGGAGGGTCAGTGCTGAGGGAGTGGGCACTGTCGGAGGGTCAGTGCTGAGTGAGCAGGCACTGTCGGAGGGTCAGTGCTGAGGGAGCGGGCACTGTCGGAAACTCAGTACTGACGGAGCGGGCACTGTCGGAGAGTCAGTACTGAGGGAGCGGGCACTGTCGGAGGGTCACTGCTGAGGGAGCGGGCACTGTCGGAGGGTCAGCGCTGAGGGAGCGGGCACTGTCGGAGGGTCAGTGCTGAGTGGGCGGGCACTGTCAAAGGGTCAGTGCTGAGGGAGCGGGCGCTGTCGGAGCGTCAGTGCTGAGGGAGTGGGCACTGTCGGAGGGTCAGTGCTGAGTGAGCAGGCACTGTCGGAGGGTCAGTGCTGAGGGAGCGGGCACTGTCGGAGGGTCAGTGCTGAGGGAGCGGGCGCTGTCGGAGGGTCAGTGCTGAGGAAGCACCACATTATCTTAGGTGATGTCTTGGACATTAAAAGATCTTTTGATGAATAGCAAGGGAGATCTTCCATTGTACTGGAAAATCAATAGTACTGATTTACCACCAATAGAACGAGATGAGTGGTCCTCTCTAACTTCAAATAATGCTGACCTTGCTTCGTGGATCCCCTGTGCAGTGTAACCCTGTCTGCCTCGCTCTGTCTAAACACCCTACGATCTGTATGTCTTTGTTTGTTATGATCTGCCTGTACTAGCCACAAAACAAAACTTTTCACTGTACTTAGCTACATGTGACTACAATAAATCTAGCAAATTAAGTGATCTCACGATTTATCGGATTACTGATTATGGCACCTTGCTGCATGCAAACTGGTCGAGTTGTTTCCGACTTTGTAACTACTTCAGAAGGACTTTCCGGGCTGTAAAGCACTTTGGGGTTTACTGACATTGGGAAAGGTGCCATCTCTGTAAAAATGCCAGATCTCATTAAAAACAGCTTTCAATCACTTTTGATTTCTAATTGTGCTTCTGATGAACACCGACTGACAATTATTAACTGCATCTTTAACTGGTGGTGCAGTGGTAGTGTCCCTAACCCTAGACCAGGAGGCCCAGGTTCAAGTCCCGCTCACTCCTGTGGAGCCATATAACTTGTTGAACAGGTTAGTTAGAAAAATAGGTTGAACTGATTATGTATGCCTTCAGTGGTAATCAGTCCTGGTTCCCAGGTTACTTAAACCACCAACCCTCAGTCACAGAGATAGTAGGACCTGCCGATGCTGGAGAACCTGAGATAACACGGTGTAGAGCTGGATGAACACAGCAGGCCAAGCAGCATCAGAGGAGCAGAAAAGCTCACGTTTCAAGACTAGACCCTTCTTCAGAAAAAAAACTGTCAGTCATTACTGTTTTATTAACCCTTCCCACTGCCTACAGCCACAACAATGTTTATGTATTTTAGTGGAATCAATTCGTTTCACAGTGAAAATGCTTTTGCCCTCAGGGGTTTGTCAGCTGTAGTGACTGACAATATCGCTCTGTATCCTGCAGATCCAAGAGTGTGCACACATCTTTTATTGCTGCCCTTGGTGACGGAGTTGGCTTTTTACCCTTTGAGAGGGTTGTTTTAATTTCACCTTTAGGTCTTTGGCAGAAATGTCTTAACATTCACTGGTTAGTTACAAATTCACAAGTAGCATGATTTTAGCTCATCGCCTGGCTCTCTCTCTCTCTCTCTCGCCAAGCAAGTAAACAGCAAGTCTGTCATATTAATTAGTTAAGATGTAGAAGCGCCGGTGTTGGACTGGGGTGGACAAGGTCAGAAATCACACGCCACCAGGTTATAGTCCGATAGGTTTATTTAAAAACCATAAGCTTTTGGAGCACAGTCCCTTCATTACACACTGCAGCTCCAGTTCATTAGCTGTGATGACGCATTTCCCTCAGTTCCTTAATCTGTTCTTCTGACGCCATTCCAATAAAAATTTATGATGCATTCAACTCAATTTTATTTCATCCATAAAAGGGACACATCATTAGCCCCTCAGATAGCTTCATTGGTGGAGGGAAATCACAGAGGACGCAGGGTCCCAGATGTTGAATAGTCCCAGTGACGGTCAAGCATTGTTGAATCAGAGGTGACGTTTGTAACTAAGAAACAATGATTGCCATTCTCCAAGTATGTAGATTTTGGCTGAAAGGCACAAAGACTCCTCAGTCTCCCTGAATTTCCAGTAAGTTGACATCAATGTTGATGATGTGAGCATGACCTCACCCTGAGTGACTACACTCATGATCATCAGTGACTGCAATCTGGGAGTTTACTTTTACATTACCATGTAAGGGGCAATAACAACAGGCGCTTTTAAATTCAAACTCAGCCACCAGCAAGAGAGGTTTGCTGATAGGAGCCAAATTGACCGTTTGCCTAAAGTTTCAATTGATTTCAATTTCAGACAATGTTCTCTCTTAAACTGCACAACCTGAACCTCACCCTTTTTACTAATTCCAGATCTGTGACAAGGGATGTTGATAGGAACGTACAAACGCAAACTGGCCATTCCGCTCATTTATCCCATACTTCCTGCCAATAAGATGCTGACTCAGCTCGGTCACTCACCAGAACCCTCTTGATACCACAACTGAATACTGAAATCCAACTGTCTCACTATTGAAAGGTTCAATTAGCCCAGAGACCACAGCATCTTGGGAGAAGAATTTCTGAGGAGGGGTCACCGGACACGAAACGTTAACTCTGTTTTCTCATCCACGGATGCTGCCAGACCTGCTGAGCTTTTCCAACAACTTTGATTTTGTTCCAGATTTTTACAACCCTTTGTGAAACAGTATTACTCAATTTATCACCGAAGTAGCCTAGCATGCTTGCAAAATTACACCCCTTCAATCTTGATTCCCACATTCACAGTACAACTGTTGGTGGAACCCTGCCTATCCAGGGCACTGAGGCCAACTGTCAGACCCTTACTGTGTAGCCTGTTGATGTGGCAGGTAGCAGATCTCCTATGGATCATGTGACTGCTTCTTTCACTGACATAGAAGATCACATGATCTGCCGAAATAGCTGACCACTGGGCTACTTCTGCCTCCCCCCACGTGACTGCTTCAACACATACCCAAGCCTGACAAAGTCTCCATGCCAGCTCCGGGCCCCGGCCCTACACTCAGCCTCAGCCCCAAGCCCTGCCAGGTGTTCACCCATTCCCCCTACCCCTCCCAGACTTTCCCCTCACTGAGGCTGTACAGTCAATCCTCAGTGAAAGGCTCACCTTCATTCCCACAAGTAAATATCGTGATTTCGGACTGCCTCCCTCTCGTTGCCTATTTCTTTGAATGAGAATCCAACCCAACCCTCCAACAAACCCATTTCCCACCTCCAGCAAACTCCATCCCCCCAGACACTCCCTCCCAAGCTCCTACTCTCCCTCAAGCTCTTCATCTCCAGCTGCCAAGATCAGCTGCTTGGATCTCTCTGCCCCCTTCTTACTCCATCCTCTCCCCATCGGAATGCGCAGCCATCTGCTCCAACCCCAACCTCGCTCTTAAACCTGCTAACAAGGCAGTGGTAGCGTGGTGAGCTGACCTCTACATCGCTGAGGCCAGATACCAACTCTCTGACACCTCGTCCTACCTTCTCCTTGATCATGATCCCATTCTGATCAACCAGACCATCAACAACCTGATCACTTCAAGAGATGTCCCGTCCACAGCCTCTAACCTGATAGTTCCCCAACCCTACACTGCTTGTTTCTATCTCCTACCCAAAATCCATATACCCAACTGATCCAGTTGACCCATCATCTCTGCCTGCCCCTGCCCCACCGAGCACGTCTCCTCCTACCTTGACTCTATTCTTTCCCCTTTGGTCCGTGAACTACCTACCTACGTTTGTAACACAACCCAGGCTCTCCATCTTTTCCAAACCTTTTAATTCCCTGGCCCCCAACGCCTCATCTTTACCATGAACGTACGGTCCATGTACACTTGTATCCCCCACACAGAAGACCTAAAAGCCTCCACTGACTCTCTTGTTCACTCAGCTGAACCAGTGCTCGCCCTCAACAACTTTCCTTTCCATTCCTCCCCCTTCCTACAAACTAAACTGGTAGCCATTGGCACCGCATGGACCCAAGCTATTCCTGCCTGTTGTAGAATTTGTGGAACAGTCCCTCTTCTGCAACTACATCGGCACCATGCCTCACCTCTTTCTCTGCAAATTGACAGCTGCATTGGTGTGGCCTTGTGTTCCTGTGACGGGCTCAAGCAGTTCATCAACTTTGCCAACACCTTCCACCCCATCCTCAAATTCATCTAGACTTTCTGACACCTCCCTCCCCTTCCTGGACCTCTCCATCTCCATCTCCAGAAACCGACTCACCACCGACATCGTTTCAAACCCACTGACGTCGACAACTAGTTCAACTATACCTCCTCTCCTCCTCTTCCCCCCCACCACCCCCCCATGCAAGAATGCTATCCCATACACTCAATTCCTCTGGCTTCGTCACTTCTACTCCAGGACAATCCAAATATCCTCCTACTTCAGAGAACGTAATTTCCCCTCCTCTGTAATTAAGGATGCCCTCGACTGCATCTCCTCCATGCCCTCCAAATCCCTGACTGCCAACAAGAATAAAGTCCCCTTAGTCCTCGTGTACCACCCTGCGAATCCAATGCATCATCCTCCGACATTTCTGCCACCTACAATCTGATCCGTCCACCTACAGTCAGATCCCACTAGCAGAAAGATATTTTCCTGTCCGTTCCTGACCGCTTTCCTCCAGGTCAGTTCATTCCACGACTCCCTCATCAGCTCTACAGTCCCCATCAGCTTCATCATACCCAGTACCTTTCCTGCAACCACAAAAGGTGTTACACCTGCTCCTACAGCTCCCCTCTCACCTGTGTCCATGGTCACAAACAATCCTTCCAGATGCGGCAGATTCACTAGCACTCATCCAACCTAATCTGTTGGATCCATTGCTCCTGATGTGGTCTCTGCTAAACCGACGAGGCCAAATGCAGACTTGGGGACAGGTTCGTGGAGCATCTGTGCACTGCACGCATCAACCAACCCAACCTTCTGGTTGCCATCTGTTTTAATTCCTCCTCCCACTCCCCTGAGCACATGTCCATCCTGGGCCTTCTCCACTGTCAGAGTGAGGCCAAATGTAAGCTGGAGTAACAACACCCGATATTTCACTTTGGGAGCTTACAGGCCAACGGCCTCAACATTGACTTCACCAGCTTCAAAATTTCACCAGCCTTATCCTATGTTCACCCCCTCCTGCCTACCTGTCCTGCCCATCTTCCTACTCCCCTGTCAGCTCCACATTTCCCACAGACCAATCGCAATACCTCCTACCTGTATCCACCTATCAACTTATCTCCTATCCTTCCCTCAGCCCCACCTCCTCTCTCTATTTGTTTCTGGGCTCCCTTCCCCTCCCTAGTGCTGACAGAGGATTTTGGCCTGAACTGTTGACTATCCTGCTCCTCGGATGCTGTCTGACCCCCTATGCTTTTCCAGCGTCACATGTATTGACTCTAGCTTCCAGGCATCTGCCGACATTACTGCCTCCAAGTAGCAGATACAGCAGCCTGCCGATATGGCAGATAGCGGATATGGCAGCCTGCAGATACGGATGATAGTGGATACAGAGGATAGCAGATACAGCTGCCTGTGAATACAGCAGATGAGAAATGTTTTCTGTTCGATTCTGATGATCAGTTGTCAGTGACAGAGGTGTTAAGATGACAGCACAGGAGATAAATAAGACTTCCATCCATGTGTCTTGGCTCCAGGCCCTGTATTCTGATGCTGAGAGCTAGCTACCACTGCAAAACTATTCCTCAACTTCATGTCTGTCAAATACAAGGTACCAGCAAGTGCTTAGCTACATTAATCTGTAACTGGATACTTGACAGTTTGCAAAATGATTCAATATAAATTCCTTGTTCCCCAAAACTGACAGCCTAACAGAATCCAGTATGTTAATAAGTAAGTACTGCTTAACAGGATTCCTAACTGTCACAGTGACTCGCAACTCACAACAACAAGCTTCTCTAGTTACTCATCATAATCACTCACCTTTCACCCCCTGTTGGGAGGATGGGAGTATCTAACCAGTTCTTCCCTCTATTTGCACACATCCAATCAGTTCCACAACAAAGCTCTTCTCACCTCGATCCTCAGTATCCAGTTGCCATCTACTCCATTCAGCAAGTCAAGTCATTCCCTTCTACTGATTCAACCTCCCAGAGGCTGTAAACTGATTCTCTTCTCAGTGCACTCAGAGTTCCTGTGGAAGGTCATCTCCATCTCAGTTATAGCCCAACTTCCTCGAAGGCTGGGAGGACATGTGTTTCAATGGGAAGCCTCCCTAACTCCAGGGGGGCACTGGGCTCAAGTCCTGCTCCTGGATTTGATGGTCCAGGAAGGTGCAGCTGTACAAAATAATCACTTTACAAATTCTTCCAAAGTACCTAAACATATGGTAACAGTCTGGCACTCGCATATCCTCTGGTTTCAGGCCGGAGACCCCAGCTAGAAACTGTGAGCTATGGATTGTATGTGAGCAGGCACTTCACCAGCCTTGTGCATCTCTACACCCAAGAAGCTGTTAAATTAGAAACCCAGTTCCGATTCAACATTTAACGAGTGTCACTGGCTAGGCCAGAATTTATTCTCTGTTGCCCACTGAAAATGGGGCAGTGAGCTGCCTTCTCGAACTACTGTAGGTCATGTGCTGACTCACAGTGCTTTTAGGGAGACAATTCCAGGATTTTGACCTAATGACGCTGAAGGAACTGCAATATATTTCCAAGTCAGAATGATGAGTAGCTCAGAGCAAAACTTGCAGGAGATGGTGCTCCCATGTATCTGCTGCCCTTGTCCTTCTAGACGGAAGTGGTCGTGGGTTTGAAAGGTGCTGTCTGAGGATCTTTGGTGAATTTCTGCAGTGCATCTTGTAGATAATACACACTGCTGCTGCTGAGTGTCAGTGGTGGAGGGAGTGGGATGTTTGTGGATGTGGTGCCAATCAAGGGGCTGTTTTGTCCTGGATGGTGTCAAGCTTCTTGAGTGTTGTTGGGGCTGCCCCCATCCAGGCAAATGTCAGGAGTATTCCATCACACTCCTGGTGTGTGCCTTGTAGATGATGGACAGTCTTTGGGCAGTCAGGAGGTGAGTTACTCACTGCAGCATTCCCAGCTTCTGGCCTGCTGTTGTAGCCACTGTGTTTATGTGGTGAGCCCAGTTAAGTTTCTGCTCAATGGTAACCCCCAGCATGTTGATAGTGGGGGATTCAGTGATGGTAACACCATTGAATGTCAAGGGGCGGTTGTCTGAGTATCTGTTATTGGTGATGGTCATAACTTGGCATTGTGTGGTGCGAATATTACTTGCCACTTGTCAGCCCAAGCCTGGATCTTGTCCAAATCATTGGGCATTTGAAAACATACTGCTTTCAGTATCTGAGGAGTGGCAAATGGTGTTAAACATTGTACAATCATCGGCGAACATCCCCGCTTCTAACTTTATGATGCTGGGAAGGTCATTGATGAAGCAGCTGAAGATGGTTGGGCCAGGATACTACCCTGAGGAACTCCTGCAGAGATGTCCTGGAGCTGAGCTGACTGACCTCCAACAACCATAACCATCTTCCTATGTGTCAGGTAGGACTCCAACCAGTGGAGAGTTTGCCCCCAAGACTCATTGATTCCAGCTTGGCCAGGGCTCCTTGATGCCACGCTTGGTCGAATGCAGCCCTGATATCAAGGACTGTCACTCTCACCTCACCTCTGGAATTCAGCTCTTTCGTCCATGTTTGAACCAAGGCTGTAATGAGGTCAGGAGCTGAGTGGCCCTGGCGGAACCCAAACTGGGTGTCACTGAGCAGTTTCTTGCATTTCAACAGTGACTACATTTCAAATGTACCTCATTGGATAGAAACTGCATTGGGGTGTCCTGTTGTCATCAAAGGTGCTATACAAATGTGATTCCCCGTGCTCCATCATGTCATCCCATCAGTAGTTTCACATTTGTTACATACAACTATTTCACCGAGTGAAACTTTAAATTAAAAATCTTTGATGCAGTTACATTCTTTACCAATTGAAAAGGTGCTTCCTTCTGCAGAACTATTTGTTCTTTAAGTACTTGTTAACATTCTCTGTTTGCGCCGCTATGTCCATTAATAGCTTTACGGAATGGCTAAATAGATCACTGTTTTAAGGTCAGTACTTAATTCATAGCCTGCGGTATTTTTAAATTAACTGAAAACTTCCCTGATTAACAAGGAAAGGCTAAAGTTCACTATTACTACACAATGAAGAAAATAAAACAAACAGCCATAACTTGTTGTAGGAGCAAACCTAAATGAATTATAATGTGTTCCTGAGATAACACGGTGTGGAGCCGGATGAACACAACGGGCCAAGCAGCATCGGAGGAGCAGGAAAGCTTGACGTTTCGGGTCGGGACCCTTCTTCAGATACAATGTATCCCTGGTTTGTTTAAAGGCTGAACAATGCCAGGTGTCTCAAAATAAAATGAAATTTAAAAAAAAAACTCTTGGATAATCTGAATTTCATTCGTAACACAGAAATTAGGAGCACAGATAGACCATTCAGTCCTGTCATTCAGCACGATCATGGTTGACCATCTAATTCAGTCTCCTGTTCCTGCTTTCTTCCCCACACCCTCCGATCATTTTAGCTCTAAGAACTATATCTAATTCCTTCTTGAAAACATTCAGTGATTTGGTCTCAACCGCTTCTGTGGCAGTGAATTCCACAGGCTCCCCACTCTCTGGGTGAAAACATTTCTCCTCATCTCTGTCCGATATGGAGATATACAGCTCCTGATTTGGCTGCCTGCTCCATTTCAGAGCAGCCCTCACTTTCTGGACTGTACCTGGCACCTATCTCCTGCACTGATCGAGCAGCGTCTGGGAGGTTAATGCTGGTGCCAGGAGTGAGATGCTCTCTTTGTGATTCTAACTCAAACAACTTTTGGATTTCAGTGTTCCATCGAGCATGTACCCTGGCCTGAAAATAAATGACAATGAATGCCATTCACATAATTGTTGACAGTGCGTCATAAGTCATTGGCATTGTAACAAAAACGAACTTCAGAAATGTGGCCCGAAACGTCAGCTTTTGTGCTCCTGAGATGCTGCTTGGCCTGCTGTGTTCGTCCAGCCTCACATTTTATTATTTCAGAAATGTTTGTCTTACCGTTTACTTACAGGGTCATAGTTGAACAAACAAATTGAGACTGTCATTAAAATCTGGATCAAGGGCTGGAAGAGTTGAGTGTCATGGAGCAGAAAAACCAGCAAACACACTCTCTATGGTAATGTCAGTGCTTCGTATTACTGGAACAGTTTGAATTTGGGCATTCTGGAGTGCCATGGGACATTTTACTAAGTTAAGGGTTACATAAAAATGCAAGCTACTTAAAAGTTATATATGAATGTAGCATAAACAGAAATTGCTAGAGAAACGCAGCAGGTCTGGCAGTATGTGTGGAGAGAAAAGCAGAGTTAACGTTTCAGGTCCCGTAACCTTTCCTCAGAACCTAGCTGCGAGTAAATTCACAAGGAGCCATAGTGGCAGGTTTCTGGTCTCATTCACACCAAGGAGTGAATCATCATCAGTGGCTGTTTGTACAAATAGTATTAAACCCTGCTCTATTGAAGGTGCTGATATTTCTAAAATACGTACATGTAATTGTGGGATTATTCGAGCGAGAACAAGAGTGAGAGACACCGAGAGCAAGAGAGCACAAGACCGAGCAAGGAAGAGAGAGTGAGAAAGCAAGAGTGAGAGAGAACAAGAGCGAGATAAAGTGAGAGAGAGAACGAGAGAGAGAGTGACAGCAAGAGTGAGAGCGAGAGCGAGAACTACAGCAAGAGCGAGTGAGTGAGCAAAAGACAGCGAGAGTGAGAGAGAACGAGAGTGGGTGAGCAAGAGAGAGACAGAGCGAGAGAGTGAGTGAGAGTGAGAGAGCGAGAGAGAGAGGGAGTAAGCAAGCGGGAGCAAGAGCAAGACAGTGAAAGAGCGAGAGAGAGAGCAAGCGAGAGAGAGTGAGAGCAAGAGCAAGAGAGAAGATCTTAACTCTGTTGCAGGGAATAGCAAGGACCGACCATACCATTTTAAGAATGTCGAAATCGTAGAAGAGGGAGTAAAGCATCTGATACAGTCAGGAAAGCAAAGCAAAGGCTGCAACAAGGTGGGTTCAAAATCTTGTAGGAAACAAAGGACCTATCTAACCAAATATTTCTGCTGGAGTATTCCAAAAGCTATCACTAACTTTTAAAACCACATACGATGGGTCTTCAACTGATGGATAGACTGAAAAGCAGCCATTCCATGAGCCCAAGATAAATGCAACATGGAACCCCATTGGAAAGCCCAGATCACTAGAAAACTGGTGCATGACTAAAGTCATCATGAACACCCACCCTCAGGCAGGACCAAGGGCAGGATTCATGGGCCCTAAAGCTGCCCTTGGCCTGGGTCCTGAGTCCCACTGGGCCTGCCCCCATCCCTGACCCAAGGACAGCAGTCTAACTTTCCAAGACCCTGCTCTTAGCATCCGCACATGGAAGTGAAATATTAGCCCCTTCGCTCTCACTGGAAATTGAAATAAATCTGATTCGCCACACACAGATTGAATAGAATGTCCACATGAGAGAGGCGTATGATCTCAATAGCTCTCCCAGCTTATAGTTAAAATACAAGTTTATTGTCTACAGTTTTAATACCAGAGGACTGGAGGATTGCAAATGTTGTGCCCTTGTTCAAGAAGGGCAGTAGGGATGACCCAGGTAATTATAGACCTGCGAGCCTTATGTCTGTTGTAGGAAAAGTTTTGGAAAGGATGATAAGAGATATGATTTATAATCATCGAACAAGCAACAATTTGATTGGAGATAGTCAGCATGGATTCGTCAAGGGCAGGTCGTTTCTCACAAACCTCATTCAGTTTTTTCAGAAGGTGACCAAGCATGTGGATGAAGGTAGGGCAGTTGACGTGGCGTACATGGACTTAAGTAAAGCCTTTGATAAGGTTCCACATGGTAGGCTATTGGAGAAAATGTGGAGGCATGGGATTGAGGGAGATTTAGCAGTTTGGATTAGAAACTGGCTTTCTATAAGAAGGCAACGAGTGGTGGTTGATGGAAAATATTCAGCCTAGAGTCCACTTACTAGTGGTGTGCCTCAAGGATCTGTTTTGGGACCACTGCTGTTTGTCATTTTTATAAATGACTTGGACACAGGCATAAGTGGATGGGTTAGTAAGTTTGCAGATGACAGTAAAGTCAGTGGAGTGGTGGACAGTGTGGAAGAATGTTGCAGGGAGACTTGGATAAACTGCAGAGTTGGGCTGAAAGGTGGCAAATGGAGTTCAATGCGGATAAATGTGAGGTGATTCACTTTGGGAAGAATAATAGGAAGGCAGAATACTGGGTCAATGGAAAGATTCTTGGTAGTGTGGATGTGCAGAGGGCCCTTGTGGCACAGTGGTAAGTATCCCTGCTTCTGAGTCATAGAAGTTTAGGTTCAAATCCCACTGAGCTGTATCACAATATACCCAAACAGGTTGATTCAAAATGCTTTCTACTATATGGTGATGTTCCAGGAGGACAAAGGATGTTTTATGGGGAGAGTGCAGGGAAGTGGTGTTGAAATGCCCATCAGCCATGATTTAAATGGCGGAGTGGACTTGATGGGCCGAATGGCCTTACTTCCACTCCTAGGTCTTATGGTCTTATGTCTTATGTACATAGATCCCTGAAAGTTGCCACCCAGGTTGATAGTGCTGTTAAGAAGGCTTACGGTGTGTTAGGTTTTATTGGTAGAGGAATTGAGTCCCGGAGCCGTGATGTCATGCTGCAACTGTACAAAACGCTAGTGCGGCCTCACTTGGAATATTGCGTGCAGTTCTGGTCGCCCCATTACAGGAAGGATGTGGAAGCATTGGAAAAGGTGCAGAGGAGATTCACCAGGATGTTGCCTGGTCTGGAGCGAAGGCCCTATGAAGAAAGGCTGAGGGACTTGGGTCTGTTCTCATTCGAGAGAAGGAGGCTAAGAGGGGATTTAATAGAGACATGCAAGATGATCAGAGGGTTAGATAGAGTGGACAGTAAGAGTCTTTTTCCAAGGATGATGACTTCAGCTTGTACGAGGGGACATGAGGGGTGATAGATTTAAGACAGATGTCAGAGGCAGGTTCTTTACTCCGAGAGTGGTAAGGGCTTGGAACGCCCTGCCTGCCAATGTAGTTAACTCAGCCACATTAGGAGCATTTAAACAGTCCTTGGATAAACAGATGGATAATGATAGGATCGTGTAAGGGGAGGGGTTTAGATTAGTTCACAGGTCAGCGCAACATCGAGGGCCGAAGGGCCTGTTCTGTGCTGTATTGTTTTATGTTCTATGTTCTATGTACAACAAAAGAAAGAAGGAATTGGAATGACTTCACTCCATTGGAAAATTGTTACTAATTAACTGTTCCAACATAGTAACAGCCCATGAACACACCCTTGGCAAAAAGGCAAATAGAGAACACAGATTTAACACAGGGTGGAGCTGGAGGAACACAACAGGCCAGGTAGCATCAGATGTCCACAGCATCTGTAGTTCTTGCTATGTCTGAGTGAGTTTTAACCCCACTGTGAAGCCTCTTCCAAGGATGCCCTCCTTGAAAAAGTTATTCTCCTCCCCCCGGGAAAGACCTCAGTGGATCTCTCTCCCACTGCAACCCTCTGGTAATGTCTTTGGTCCTCCTCTGATGCTGCCTGGCCTGCTTTTCTCCTCCAGCTCCACACTGTGTTATCTCTGACTCCAGCATCTGCAATTCTAACTATCTCCAAATTCAGAAAACATTGTCTCACATGCAGCTCCTGTAGCTGGTAGAGAACCCCAAGCTTTCGGCTAGACTGAGGGAAAGAATAGCTTTGACATCATCAAAACTCCAACAAACAATTGCAGAAAGCTAAAACCCAAAACCCTAGTTCTGTGGGAGCTTGACCACACCCATTCAGGCTGTTTCTATTGTTTCAAATTTAAAACAAGGCCTCAGAAGGTGCTTCCTCTTGTGGTTCTAGCTCACTGCTCGCTACCTCCGACTTAAAACCTCCCATTAAAAACAAAAACAGGACAAAATAACCTCTCAAAGCCACAGCATCACCACAGTTGACTAAAAATTTATTTAAAGCCATTAACAAGACTTAGACTCAACAAATACCAGTGCGACAACTGCTTACATAGCAGCAGAACTGCAGCAAATACAATTTAACCTGATAAACCAGATGGGTTATTGTGAAATGCAAAAAAAGGATTGCTCATCTCTCAAATATGAACAGCCAACAAAAGGGTGAAATGATTCCTCAATTGAAAAAGAAGTTGGAGTTCATTATAAAACTTTGTCTATAAAGATCTAGATGTAGGAACTAAGGGCATTGTTGTGAAGTGTGCAGTAGACACAAAGATGGGGGAGAGACAGACAGTGTTGTGGAAGTGGGGAGGATGCAGAAGGACTTGAGCAGGTTACGAGAGTGGGCAAGGAAGTGGCAGATGGAGTACAACATGGGAAAGTGTGAGGTTATGCACTTTGGTAGGAAGAATAGAGACATGGACTATTTTCTAAATAGAGAAAGGCTTCGGAAATCCGAAGCACAAAGCTTAAGGATAACATGCAGGTTCAGTTGACAATTATGAAGGCAAATACAATGTTAGCATTCATTTCAAGATGATTAGAATACCAGAGTGGAGACATATTGTTGAGGCTGTATAAGGCACTGGTCAGACTGCATTTGGAACACTGTCAGCAGTTTTGGGCCCCATAGATCTGAGGAAGGATGTGCTGGGATTGGAGAGGCTCTGGAGGGGAATGATCCCAGGAATGAAGGGCTTCTCATCTGGGTCGTTGTTGAGGACTCTGGGTCTGTACTTGATGGAGTTTAGAAAGATGAGGGTGAGGAAGGAGTATGATTGGAATGTACAGAATACTGAGAGGTCTGGACAGAGTGGACCTGGGGAAGATGTTGCCAATAGTCAGAGAGATCAGAGTGAAGGGGCGATCCTTTCGAAGTGAGATGAGGAGGAATTTCTTCAGCAAGACGGTGGTGACTCTGTGGAATTCATTGCCGCACAAAGCTGCAGAGGCCAAGCCATTGAGTGTATTTAAGACAGAGACCGAGAGGTTCTTGATTAGTAAAGGGAGAAGGCGGGAGAAGGGGTTCAGAAACATATCAGCCATGATCAAATGGCAGAGCAGACTCGATGGGCCAAATGGCTTAATTCTTCTCCTATATCTTACGGTCTCATGGTTTCAGGCATGGGTTAACCTAACCATAGACATTCACCTGTCTTACTTCTCTCCATGGTTAAAGAATGGAGGTATTTCGCCAGACTATTTTGCTGAGTTAGTCACCCCACAGTTTCAAAAGGGGTGATAACAACAATATCGTTTCAATCAAGGCTGATCCCAGGGCCAGGAAAATGGCTCCAAGAAAACCGCAATGTCAAATAGATCCATGATTCTAAAATAAAGATTCAAAGAATATATTTGTGTTTCATTGTTGTACATTGATGAATGTCAGGTCATCGCTCTTTCTATCACAATGCTCTACCGAGAATTTTCTTCTCATATTAGTATTTGCTAATGTCACAACTGATGAACTATTTCCATCTATATCTTCTCCATTAATTGGGCTTGAGACACAGAATGATATAAAACCATCAAGATGTTTCTATGATAGCTTTTCCTTATTCTATTTAATCACCATGTAGAGTATTTGTGTCATTACACATTGATCATTGTAAAAGACTCATTTAATTTAATGTCCATCTTTTGTTTCAATGTTCTTTAACATCAAATCCCGAATTATTCCTCCATAGTTAAGGAGGCCTTTCTTTCATAGAAGTGTTTTATTTAAGTACGATGGAGTGGGAAATGGGGACAGTGTTTCTGTAAAGTGTGGAGCTGGATGAATACAGCAGGCCAAGCAGCATCTCAGGAGCACAAAAGCTGACGTTTTGGGCCTAGACCCTTCATCAGAGAGAGGGATGGGGAGAGGGAACTGGAATAAATAGGGAGAGAGGGGGAGGCGGACCGAAGATGGAGAGAAAACAAGATAGGTAGAGAGGAGAGTATAGGTGGGGAGGTAGGGAGGGGATAGGTCAGTCCAGGGAAGATGGACAGGTCAAGGAGGCGGGATGAGGTGGTAGGTAGGAAATGGAGGTGCGGCTTGAGGTGGGAGGAAGGGATGGTTTAGAGGAAGAACAGGTAAGGGAAGCAGAGACAGGCTGGGCTGGTTTTGGGATGCAGTGGGGGGAGGGGAGATTTTGAAGCTTGTGAAGTCCACCTTGATACCATTGGGCTGCAGGGTTTCCAAGAGGAATATGAGTTGCTGTTCCTGCAACCTCCCGGTGGCATCATTGTGGCACTGCAGGAGGCCCATGATGGACATGTCGTCTGAGGAATGGGAGGGGGAGTGGAAATGGTTTGTGACTGGGAGGTGCAGTTGTTTATTGCGAACCGAGCGGACGTGTTCTGCAAAGCGGTCCCCAAGCCTCCGCTTGGTTTCCCCAACGTAGAGGAAGCCACACTGGGTGCAATGGATACAATATACCACATTGGCATCCCGTGATGAAGGGTCTAGGCCCGAAATGTCAGCTTTTGTGCTCCTGAGATGCTGCTTGGCCTGCTGTGTTCATCCAGCTCCACACTTTGTTATCTTGGATTCTCCAGCATCTGCAGTTCCCATTATCACAGTGTTTCTGTATTTTACTTTCAGAATGGGACACAAGCTCCTCAATTTCATAGAACAGCCTCATTGTTGAGCGTGAACCTAACATATACCCCAATCCAAAATACACAATCCCTGAACACATGCTGACAATGGTCATCACAAAGCTTATCACTCCCTTGCTTCTCTGCTCAGCATTATCCCTGACAACATCCTGCCCCAGCCCGTAGTCACCCTCCATTATCTCTGTCCCGTCCACTTAGAACATAGAACAGAGAACAGTACAGCACAGAACAGGCCCTTCAGCCCACGATGTTGTGCCGACCATTGATCCTCATGTATGCACCCTCAAATTTCTGTGACCATGTGCATGTCCAGCAGTCTCTTAAATGTCCCCAATGACCTTGCTTCCACAACTGCTGCTGGCAACGCATTCCATGCTCTCACAACTCTCTGTGTAAAGAACCCGCCTCTGACATCCCCTCTATACTTTCCACCAACCAGCTTAAAACTATGACCCCTCGTGCTAGCCATTTCTGCCCTGGGAAATAGTCTCTGGCTATCAACTCTATCTATGCCTCTCATTATCTTGTATACCTCAATTAGGTCCCCTCTCCTCCTCCTTTTCTCCAATGAAAAGAGACCAAGCTCAGTCAACCTCTCTTCATAAGATAAGCCCTCCAGTCCAGGCAGCATCCTGGTAAACCTCCTCTGAACCCTCTCCAAAGCATCCACATCTTTCCTATAATAGGGCGCCCAGAACTGGACGCAGTATTCCAAGTGCGGTCTAACCTAAGTTTTATAGAGCTGCAACAAGATGTCACGACTCTTAAACTCAATCCCCCTGTTAATGAAAGCCAAAACACCATATGCTTTCTTAACAACCCTGTCCACTTGGGTGGCCATTTTAAGGGATCTATGTATCTGCACACCAAGATCCCTCTGTTCCTCCACACTTCTCATGTAAGTGAAGGAACTGAAACTTCTGCTGTTTTATCTCCTCCCTGCCCAGTGCCTCTCCTCCCCACACACACTCCCTCCAGGTGAAGCAGTGGCTCACCGTACATCACTCTATTGTCACAGGGAGACAAGAAGCAGACTGGGTGATCACTTTGCTAAACTCCTTTACTCAATTCACAATATCACTCCGAGCTCCTGGTCCCCTGTCACTTTCAATCTCCAGCCTGCACTGACTGCCCTGACTCTACTGTTCCAATCAATAGAGAAAGGCTCACATTTATATGGCACCTTTCACATCCACTGGACACCTCGAAACAGCCAATTAAATACTTTTGAAGCATTGTTACTGTCGAAATGTGGAAAATACTTGTGCAGAACAAGTTCCCCGAAGAGCAATTTGACAATGACCAGGTCAATTTTTTTTTGTGGCACGTACTCGGGGATAAATATTGGCCAGGGGACTGGAGAGGGTAGAGCATTTTCTATTTTTATTTTAAAAAGTTTTACTTCATTACCAGTGCAAAACTGCAGGTGCCTTGTATCAAGTTAAAAAGTCTCAATGTAGGCTAAAGATTTTTAAAAACCTGCTTCTCTCCCAGAGTACATACTCACAGATTATTAAATATCAAGTGAGGTTTACAATAATATTGCCTGGTGATTTGATATTCAATGGAGACATGAGTCCTGTCTGCTTTGAGGAAGGTTGTTGAGCAGAACCAGACAGCAGCAGCAGATATAAGTGATTAGGGAGAGTTCTCAGCTATGCTCGTAAGAGATTAATTGAGAAGCAGCGATAAAATTAAAAGAAGTGCAGACGTGCCAAGCTGCATCGACACTTCCAAATCTATGCTTTCTTACAGGCCGGGTTGACCTGCCCTCCCCATCATCACTGTTACCCAGTCTCCTTCTCTGTTACTGCTTTCCCACTGTTCAGTGTTAGTTTTAAAATTTGTTCACTTGACATAGGAAGTTGTTTTCTCGGCCAGCATTGATTGTCCTTCTGAAGATGACGGTGAGTTGCCTCTTGAACTACTGCAGTCGCTGGGTTTTATGGACACCCCTGTATTAGTCTCAGCCACATTCCCAGGTTTTGCTGTAATCACACATGAGGCCAGTCCAAACATTTGGTCTGGAAGCCCCTGTGCTTGTTATAACTTGGGTCGGCTTGGGGTGGCACGGTGGCTCAGTGATTAGCACTGCAGCCTCACAGCACCAGGGACTCGGTTCGATTCCAGCCTCAGCCGACTGTCTGTGTGGAGTTTGCACATTCTCCCAGTGTCTGCGTGGGTTTCCTCCGGGTGATCCGGTTTCCTCCCACAGTCCAAAAATGTGCAGGTTGGGTGGATTGGCCATACTAAAATTGCCCATAGTATTCAGGGGTGTGTGGGTTATAGGAGGATGGGTCTGGGTGGGATGCTTCAAGGGGCGGTGTGGACTTGTTGGGCCGTAGGGCCTGTAGGAAATCTAATCTAATCTAAAAGCCTGCTGCATTTACCCAGTAGTGTTTACTGAAGAAGTCCATACTTACATGTTTTCTAAGGCAATGATTTACTCAAACCTTTCTCAGGAAACGCACAGCCTGTTTTCTGGTTAAAGCTGCTATTTTCTACTATATTACATTATTCACTTTATAACTCTGCACTCCTACTGCTACGTACCTTTCTGAAAATTGCAGAAGACTATTTTAATATTTTATTAACTCAACCATTCCTTCACAATTACAAGATTAATTGTTTTCTTTCAGCAGACTCCTAATCATGAGTACAAATATTTTCTCTTCATTGACCTACATCTTGTCATTTCAAAACAACACAGAAAGAATAAATTAGACCTACATTCTCAAACCATTGACTCTGGATCTGACCTTGTAATCTCTGTATTCAGCCTCATCTGCATATTTTAGAAAATGTATTCAAGTTTGCTCCTATTGGCTTTTAATAAGTTCTGTCTCCAAAGATTAACATCAGGAAATGCACTATCTGTGTAGATAAAGCATTGTAATTGCTGAACTCATTCTTGGTCACATGCACAGCAGTGAATTTGACTAATTTAATCTTGGTTTCATTAAATAGTGACCTTAAAATCACAAAGATCATAGAATCATACAGTACAGAAGAGGCCCTTCAGCCCATTGAGTTTGTACTACCTTGTTACTGATATCTTTTCATCTTGGTGTGTTAATGAACAATTCGCCATTCCATATGGTTATGCATTTCAACAATTTTGCAATGGGCAGTCATCCCAAAGAAGTACTTTACCATGTGTCAATGCTGTCACTTTAAGAGATTATTTTGTCCTGGTTGTTTTTAAGAGAGGTTGTAAAGCAGAGATGCCAAACTGGCTACTGAAGATGGCTTAAGTAAACAATGTGCGAGGCCAAGATAATAAAGTGTGAAGCTGGATGAACACAGCGGGCCAAGCAGCATCTCAGGAGCACAAAAGCTGACGCGAGGCCTTTGGGTTTACAATAGAAACAGCCTGAATGGACGTGGCCAGCTCTCATAGACCAGGCTTTCCAGTTTCTTACACTGTGCCAGTCAGAAGCTGTATGGGGTCTCAGAAGAATTAGTTGTTTCAGGAGATGACTCCGAGAGGGGTTATAACTCACTCACAGATTGTAGGAACTGCCGATGCTGGGGTCTGAGATAACCAGGTGTGGAGCTGGAGGAACACAGCAGGCCATGCAGCATCAGAGGAGCAGGAAAGCTGACGTTTCGGGTTGGGACCCTTCTGAAGGGTCCAGACCCAAAACATCGGCTTTCCTGCTCCTCTGATGCTGCATGGCCTGCTGTGTTCCTCCAGCTCCACACCTTGTTATCAATGATTCCTAGGTGCTACTTGCTCTGAAATATCTCCTGGAGTAATTTTTTTCCCCTCCTGGATGGGAGGACTGCATACAAGGGGTGTGTTTATAGGATGTTACGCTCTTGGAACAGTTAATTAGTAATAAGTGTTGTATCTATTATTCAGTTTAAGTTTTCCAATAGTTAAGTTATTCTAACTTTTTCTTTCCTTTGTTTGTATTTTAACTGTGCTCTTTAAATAAATTGTGTTTTGCTTAACATCGAGTAGAGTGACCAGTCACATGCACTTCACCTTTATCTTTAAAATAAGAAGAACGTTAGGCTCTAGTTTACCTTCTTAAAATATTTTGAGGGGGGTCTGGTCTGGTCTGGTCTAATGAGCACAAGATACTTTCACTAAAGATGGGTGCGATGAAATGTTCTCCTCCCATGCAGGAGCTAATCTATGACGCGATAAGATTTTGGGCTTGAAGTATACTATGTTTTTAATTAAAGTGAATTCATGCAGTTTTCCTTTATAAAAACACAGACCACAGACTCCAGATATCAGAAGTCCAGACAGTTATGATGTTTCGCATCTCACAACTGACTTTAAACTGATCAAAGGCCGTAATTGAGGATGCCCTCGCGCATACAGAGTCCAACAACAGATGGATGAAGGGGACGTCCTTTTAACAGCTCTCCCTGACCAAGAACAGATGGGGATCAATGACGTGTCAATACATTCTGGCTAGACAGCAAGGTGTAAACTGTGGACCCAGAGCTGGAAGCTAAAATGCAGCAGTTTAGTTAGAACTCATGTGGAAAGAAGGTAACACCAAAAATAAATTAACCTGCCCACCGAGGAGATCAGGCACCTGATTTATCACCTGATTTTCACATACCCAGAACCAGTGAGGCTGAGTGAATCAAAGTGTAACATGCTTTGACAATTAATCTGTACAGTTGTTGCCTGTGCTGCTCAATAAAGCAACTTAATGACAAGTATCTGGCATCAAATTATAAACTGCTAGGGATGTGTTCTAAAGGACACACAGTACCCAGTTCAAAGCACACAGCTATTTTATTGTAATAATCCAGGTTATGCTGGAATATAACCAGATATTGTACAGTAGAGGCAGATTTCAGACCACAACCTGACAGACGAAGGGACCGCACAGCCCTAGGGAATAACTAAGGCAGAACCAAAACTCAAAAAATGAGCATCACAAACAAAGCCCACTAATATTACTGTTTCAGAGCTAGTAGGAACTGCAGATGCTGGAGAATCTGAGATAACACGGTGTAGAGCTAGATGAACACAGCAGGCAAAGCAGCATCAGAGGAGCAGGAAAGCTGATGTTTCATTCTGAAGAAGGCTCTAGGCCTGAAATGTCAGCCTTCCTGCTCCTCCAATGCTGCTTGGCCTGCTGTGTTCATCCAGCCCTACACCTTGTTATCCCACCATTAATATTACTGCTTTACAGGGCCAACTTGTACACTCCAGATGATTATTTGAACTGTTTTTGAGTATGTTGACAGAGATTATAAATTTTAATATTGTGTCACTTTTTCAATGACCATCTTTAATAAATAAAACATCCATAAATGAAACTATCAGTCGAACAGTTTCTTGGAAATTTCTAGGAATAAATTCACTGTACAAATGTTTAATGCAGTCCGATTAAATTTCTCGCCATTTTAACATCAGTTTCTCTGTGCTTTACAAGTACTGTTTATTCCAATTCTCTAGGCCTATTGAGATAACAGGAACTGCAGATGCTGGAGAATCCAAGATAACAAGGTGCAGAGCTGGATGAACACAGGCCAGGTGTGTTCATCCAGCTCTAGACCTTGTTATCTCCAGGCCTATGCTTGTCTACAATTGTTTGTCTGCTCCAAGCTAAGTAGCTGTTATTATCTTATTGTTCAATCATAACTACAGAACTGTCTGTGATTTCAAAAGCTGAACTTTTCTCAACCATGAAAGAAGCTGATTACCAACTAATTGTAAAGATATTCATTATCAATGAGCTAAAAACACAGGTATTAAACTCAGCTGTTTCATGATCTACAGGAGTAAAGAATATCATTTGAAAACAGCCATATTTTTAGAAATTTTAGAATTAGCTTTATTGTCACATACTCACATGAGTCCAATGAAAAGCTTATGGATACAAAGGTACTTAGGTACGAATTCTTAAGTACAAATTCTCATGGAAAAAAAAATAGAAAAACAAAGAAATAAAAGTCCAGCATTATAGATCACAGGAATAAATTAGAAAAGAACTGCATCTCTAGGTAGAGTAGTTGTGTTTAAACAGAACAAAAATCAAAAGAACTGCGGATGCTATAAATCAGGAACAAAAACAAAGTTGCTGGAAAAGCTCAGCAGTGGTCAAACAGAACCTCTAAATCCCAGAGATAGTAAGAATTGCCAGTTCTGGAGTCAGAGATAACACAGTGTGGAGTTGGAGGAACACACACAGGCCCAGGCAGCATCAGAGGAGCAGGAAAGTTGACGTTTCGGGTCGGGACCTTTCTTCAGAAATGGGCTGGGTCCCGACCCAAAACATCAACTTTCCTGCTTCTCTGATGCTGCCTGGGCCTGTGTGTGTTCCTCCAGCTCTACACTGTGCTACTTCTAAATCCCACTTGCTTATTTGTTTGAGCCTTTTAAAAAGTACATTTGGAAACATTTCATCATAGCCAATGTTCAAATTATTTTCTTCAGGTCTCTTTGGGGAAATATCTAGATACCATCCACTAATAGAGAGTGAAACCCATGTTGCACTCTTCGTTGCGCAGAAACACTGTGCTAAATATACCGTACCATTCTACTTATTTGTTTGCTAAAAACGTTGTTTTGTCAATATCGAACAGTTCAAATGTTTAAACGTAGGACACAGCTAAAATAATGCACCAAATTTTTAATTAATTTTCTTCATTCTTTACTGGGGTGTGGGCATCACTGGCAGGATCAGCGTCTGCTTTCCATCCCTAATTGAAATGAGTGACTGCCCAGCCATTTCAGAAGAACAGTTCAGAGTCAACCACATTGCTGTGGGTCTGGAGTCACATGTAGGCCCAAATCAGGTAACGATGACAGATTTCCTTCCCTAAAGGACATTAGTGAACCAGATGGGCTTCTGCACTGAATGCTTCATGGTCACCATTACTGAGGTTGGTTTTATATTTCAGATTTATGAGTTAAGTTTAAATTCTACGCGCCTTAGAATTGGTTGAATTTGAATTAACATCTCCCAAACATTAGCCTGGATCTCTGGGTTACTACAGGAACAAAAATCAGAAATTTCTGCAAAGACTCAGCAGATCGGGCAGCATCTATGGAGAGAAATCAGAGTTAATGTTTTGGGTTGAGTGTCCCTTCCTCAGAGCTGTGGATTACTGTCCCAGTACGCCACCATCTTGCAGACAGTAAGGACTGCAGATGCTGGAAGCCAGTGTCAATACATGCGAGGCTGGAAAAGCACAGCAGGTCAGACAGTATCCGAGGATCAGTGAAGGGTTTCGGCCTGAAACATTGACTTTCTGCTCCTCAGATGCGGCCTGATATGCTATCCTTTTCCAGCTTCACATCTATTGACTAGATCACCATCTCCCCTTTTTGCACTGAATACAATATTTTACTTGAATAAATAACACAGTCTTATTCACATGATTTTACAGCGAGTGAAATGTCCAGATACTTACATAAAGCGGAGTTCTGACTCCCTCCTGACCAACACCTCCCGAAGATGCTGGATTCGCACCATTTCCATTTCAATTTCATCTGGTGTCATGGTCAAGTCAGCCATCGAGACAATGTCAAGTTGATCTGCAAGTCAGGAGGCATTGGCGAAGTCAGAATAAACTAAATAAACCAATCCAAACAATCTTCCATTCATCTGGCACGGGCCAGCAGTGCTCTAATGTGGACTGGCATCAAATTCAAAACACTTCCACCAGCCAGCCTATATTCAGGTGCACACAGCACATTTTCTTCTCTAAATGAATACCAAATGATTTGAGGAAAATAAATTGCTATTAGATTGAGACAGTCGTTTTCTTGCTGTGTTGCATTATGAATGAGGTTCTCAAATTACCTGTTAAATGAAGCCTGTATTTCCAATTGTGACAATTCTACATTGTCTTTATAGCGTAGGTATCAAATCCATCTCAAACTAGACGCATGGAGCATGGTTTGTGCCTGAATTTCTCAAGGATAACTTTGTTCAACATGGCCTTTCTTTCTAATTTAAGGCCACATTAGAATCTTTCACCAACTGCATACTTTGTGTTCATCTGTTCTGTTTAGGAGGGTCAGATGGGTTTTTTGTATTGGTCCAATTTTTTTGTTGACTTTCTGGGCAATATTTCAATAGGATCCCAGTAGACTCCACAAGGAGAAACAATGGGGATTCTATGGTGTGTGTAACAGAGCTCAGAATTGGAACACAGCCATTTAAACTTCAAAGTAACAGCACTGATGACCGGGCAGTGGAGTGACATATAGCTCCAAGATCATTATATTAAATCAGGAGGCAACATTAAATTGCTCTCCCCAATGCTATTTGTGCTTGGCTTGAATAATTTTATGATGGTAAATTTTCATCAGCCTCAGATTACAAAGGAAAAGAGGCAGATTTCACTCAGTCCAGTAATTTCTTTTGATATCCAAGTCTGTTAACGTCTTTTAACCTTTCTGTCATGTGTGCATGTGTGTATTCTAGTATGACTCCAGTGTTTAATAACTGGTACAATTACAACATTTAAAAGGCACCTGGATGGCTTCATGGTTAGGAAGGGTTTACAGGGATAGGGATAAATGTTGGCAAATGGGACTAGATTAATTTAGGATAGCTGGTCGGCATGGATGAGTTGGATCAAAGGGCTTCTGTGCTGTACAACTCTACGATTCTAAAAGCTGATCTAAGATGGTTATACCTCCATTTGCTGAAATCTTATCCCCTAATCCCTTTGCCTCCAAGGGATCAACATGCCACTGTTTCAGCTCCTGCTCTGCCATTGGGAGTCTGAGAGCTCGCTGCCGTATGGTTATAATCAGAATACCAGCCAAAGTTAGCAACTGGTGAAAACATACATCCTCGCAGGAAATCCTAGGCCCTGTGGAAACGACTTAGACAAATTTCACTCGCTGTAATATACCTAAAGCTCCTCTACAGTGTAGCTTGAATTATAGGATAACAGGAGGCTGGAAGAACTTCTTCAAGAAGGTTAATACCCAAAATGTTGACATCTCCTTTCCTCCAGATGCTGCCTGGCTTGCTTTGTTCTTTGAGCCTCCTGTTCGTCGACCTTGGGTTCTAGTGCCGGCAGATTTTTTTTTTGCCTCTGACCTACAGGAGTTCAACATTTGCTCTGCTCTGACTTGGTGCTCAGCATCAACTGACCTGAACTGTTCCCACCTGCCTCATTGAAAAAACAAAGTGATGTCCCACTCCAGGATGACAGCATGCAATATGATCTTTAGGGAAGTCCTGGCCCAGTGTTGCTCTGTTGGGGGTATCCTTTTTGGATCAGATATTCAAGTCAATATTCAGTTAATCTCATCTGGCACCTTCAGTTTTGATTAATATAATGGGACCAATAATGGGCTGAAAATTGATAAATCTCCAGGATCTGATGGTCCACATCGCAGAGTGTTGAAGGGGTCAGCAACAGATAGTCAATTATCTTCAGAAATTCTACACATTTTGGTCTGATTCCTGCAGATTGGAACTGAATTCTGAGGAAGGGTCACTTGACCTAAAACGTTAACTCTGATTTCTCTCCACTGATGCTGCCAGACCTGCTGAACTTTTCCAGCAACTTCTGTTTTTGTCCCTGATTAATAGCATCCGCAGTTCTTTCAGTTTTTATTGACCATTCTGGGCCAGTAATTCCTTCAAAGAATGAGAGATGATTTCATTGGAAGTTACAAAACACTAAAAGGCATAGACAGGGTACATTCACAGATGTTTTCTCTTGTTGAGGAGTCTAGAATCAGGGGGCACAATTTAAAGATGGGGGATGTCACTTGGGTCTGAGATGAGGAGAGACTTTGCAAATCTTTAGAATTCTTTGCCACAAAAAGCAGTGGAAGGTCAGTCTCTGGGTCTATTTAAGGCGCAAATTGATAGATCTCTGATTACCAATAGCATACAGGTTAATGGGGAGAGGGCCAATAAAAGGTATTCATGTGTTTGATTGTACATGATTGAACTGAATGGCGAGGCGGGCCATTCTTGCTCCTATGGTTCCAAGCCATAGGAAATTTGACCATTTTCTGTCAAACCTTCACCATTTTTGAGCCTCCACTTCAAAGATTTGTCCGAACATTCTCCTTTAACTATACTAACGGGAACAGAAAATTGTTCTGATGCACAATCGGGAGATTATGCTTCAGTTACACAGAACATTGGTGAGTTCACATCTAGAGTACTGTGCATAGTACTGGGCACTGTACTTGAGGAAGGGTGTTAATAAATTGGAAGCAGGTCAGAGAAGGTTTAAATTAGATTACCTACAGTGTGGAAACAGGCCCGTCAGCCCAACAAGCCAATAGACAATAGGTGCAGGAGTAGGCCATTCGGCCCTTCGAGCCAGCACCACCATTCATTATGATCATGGCTGATCATCCACAATCAGTATCCTGTTCCTGCCTTATCCCATAACCCTTGATTCCACTATCTTTAAGAGCTCTATCTATCTCTTTCTTGAAGCTATCCAGAGACTTGGCCTCCACTGCCTTCTGGTCCACACCGCCCCTTGCAGCATCCCACCCAGACCCATCCCCCTATAACCCACACACCCCTGAACACTATGGGCAAATTTAGCTTGGCCAATCCACCTAGCCTGCACATCTTTGGACTGTGGGAGGAAACCGAAGCACCCGGAGGAAACCCACGCAGAAAATGTGCAAACTCCGCACAGTTACCCGAGACTGGAATCGAACCCAGGTCCCTGGTGCTGTGAGGCTGCAGTGTTACCAACCCACTAGACTAGACTAGTACCTGGCATCACTGAAGTGCCTGATGAGGAAGGGCTGGACAGGCCAGGCCTGTATCCTCTGGAGTTTGGAAGAGTCAGAGGTGATTGAATGAAACATCAAAGAACCTGAGGGGAGTTGACCGGGTGGATGTGGAAAGGGTGTGTCCCCTTGTGGGAGTCACTATTTAAAAATTTAAGACTGAGGCAAAGAAAGATGTTTTCTCTCTCTCAGAGTTGAGAGTCTTTGGAATTCCCTTCCTTGAAAGGCAGCAGTTGTAGAAAGTTTAAATATTTTTAAGGCAGAGGTAGAAAGATTCTTGATGACCAAGAGGATGACAGTATATCAGGGATCTGCAGCAATGAGGAGTTGAGGTTCAAATCAGATCAGCCACGATTTTATTAAATGGCACAGCAGGCTTGAAGGGCTCAATAGCTGACCCTGTGCCTGGAAGGTCTAGTCAACATACTTCCCTCAACCAGCAGGACTAAAGATGATTACGAGATAACAAGGTGTGGAGCTGGATGAACACAGCAGGCCAAGCAGCATCAGAGGAGCAGGAAGGCTGGGGTTTCGGGCCTGGACTGGGATCTGACTGTGTACAACATGGCCTATTGTGTTTGGGTATAAAGCAATAGACAGTAGTCTTTAAAAAAAACATTTCATTGGAAATGAAGCCCTATGAAATTACCTGAAGCTAAGGCAAGATGTTACAGATATTAGTTAGCTGTTTCCATTCAGTTCATCAGTCTTTGTAACCGATGCAGACAAGCACAGTTTTTATGATAAAAGATGTTCTGAGAGTATGCACAGTCGAACAGCCTTCTCAAATATCAGATCAAGATCACCATGCACAAAATTAAGAGAATGCTAAACAACTCTGAGAAACTCAAACAGCATCACACATAAAAGGTGTTATCAGTTAATAGAGGAATAATTCATTTCATGTCTCCTGCTTTCTATGCTAATTAAATAACTGTGTTAAAAGCAAACTCCAGATTAACATTTTGGACAATATTATATGAAGATATTCTTTGGCTATAAAATGTTTTAACATGCCTGCCTGAAACCATTAAATTATTTCAGAATATAAAATAATTTCCACTTGACATCTGCATTTACGGCTCACTGATTCCGAAATATAAATATATTGCTTTGTGTAAAGTTCATTTCTAGGACAGAAAATCTGACAGAAATCAAGTAATGCGTGCAAAAATAAAACAGGGAATACAGATACAATCTTATAAATGCAATCGTTACTGGCAAGGTGCACAATGCAAAGCAAGAAATAATATCCTTGGCAGCGTGTCTTTATTTTTATGGAGTTTGCAGTATCAAGGCAATGTGATTAGATAACTCTTTACAAGACAGGCTGAATTTCATCAATGTGACAAGATCAAATGTGTATGACTTATCGTATGATATTGAATAATAAATTCAAAAATCTTACTTTGGGAACTGAAAATGCAAACAGTGATAGAGCCATAAAGATGTACAGCACAGAAACAGGCCCATTGTTCCAACCCATCCATGCAAACCAGCGACCCCAGATAATTCTAGTCCCATTTGCCAGCATTTGGTCCATATCCCGCTAAACCCTTCCTATTCACATACCCATCCAGATGCCTTTTGAACATTGTAATTGTACCAGCCTCCACCACTTCCTCTGGCAGCTCATTCCATACACGCACCACCCTCTGTGTGAAAAAGTTGCTCCTCTAGTTTTTGATTCCCCAGCCCCAGGGAAAAGACCTTGTCTGTTTAACTTATCCAAGCTCCTCATGATTTTATAAATCTCTATAAGTCACCCCTCAGCATCCGACGCTCCAGGGAAAATAGCCCCAGCCTATTCAGCCTCGCCCTGTAGCTCAAACCGTTCATCTGGCAACATCCTTGTAAATCTTTTCTGAACCCTTTCAAGTTTCACAACATCCTTCCTAAAGCAGGGAAACCAGAATTGCCCGCAGTATTTCAAAAGTGAAATGTTTAATACTTGATGTGAGAAACAACATCTTAATAGACAGAAAGAACTAGAAGGTTTCAGTCACAGCCTACACACAAGAAGTTGGTAGTTTAATATTTTGACGAATGAAGGTGAGACAAACGCAGATTGAGATATACCCGGTTGCGGCTAATGGGAGGTTCCAAGCAGATGAAAACAAAGCCCCATTGTTTCTGTTTCTCGGCCTTTGCTTTAATTATTACAGAGCCTGTTCACCATCAACAAGGCTCAAAGTCAGGAGTGGGATGGAATACCACCCACTCATCTGGGCAGATACAGCTCCAACAACACTCAAGAAGCTCAACAGCATCCAGGACAAAGCAGGCTGACTGATGCACTATATCCATCACCTTCTACATCCACTCCCTCCATCACTGATGCTCAGTGTGTACCTTCTACAAGATGCACTGCAGAAATTTACCAAAGATCTTTACACAACATCTTTCAAACCCAAGATAACAAAGTGTGGAGCTGGATGAACACAGCAGGCCAAGCAGCATCTCAGGAGCATAAAAGCTGATGTTTCGGGCCTAGATCCTTCATCAGAGCTCTGATGAAGGGTCTAGGCCCGAAACGTCAGCTTTTGTGCTCCTGAGATGCTGCTGGGCCTGCTGTGTTATTCCAGCTCCACACTTTGTTATCTTGGATTCTCCAGCATCTGCAGTTCCCATTATCACTCATCTTTCAAACCCAAGACCACTTCCTTCTCGAAGGGCAAGGGCAGCAGATAGATGGGAACACCACCCCCTGCAAGTTCCCCTCCGAGCCACTCACCACCCTGGCTTGGAAACATATCACCGTTCCTTCACTGTCACTGGGTCAAAATCGTGAAGCCTCCTCAATGACAGAACCATGGGTGCACCTACACCATGTGGACCACAGTAGTTCACGGAGAATGCTCACTGCTGCCCTCTGTGGGGAAATTAGGGATTGGCAATTAACATTGCCCCAGCCAGTTACACCCACATCCCCTGAATGTATTACAAAACAACAGTAAACATTCCTGAAAAAGCATAGCAGGTCAGATAGCATCTGAGGAGCAGGAAAGTACAACATCAGGATGAAGGGTTTCAGCCCAAAATATTGACTTTCCTGCTTCTCAGACGCTGCCTGACCTGCTGTGCTTTTCCAGCTTGACATCTGTTGACTCAGGCTTCCAGCATCTGCAGTCCTTACTGTCTCCAAGAAAACATTCCTGCCCTGAGTGTATGGAAATGACCCAAACATGGGATAAAGAAATATGAATAGTTCATTAATCGTTCAAAGTATTTACATTTTTCTGCAAATAAATACCATTAAATACTCTTTGTGCTGTATTAATAGAAGTAAATCAAGATGTTTAAATTTATGTGTGATCAAAGCTGCAGTTACTGAGGGGAAGGTTCCACTTTACACAGTGTAGCACTTCTATTTTTGATTACTTTCTAACAAACAAAGTGCACACAGATTATCTGCCTGCCAGATACTTTTTAGAACAATGTGCAGTGCCAGGTACCATATAAATGTTGCAGCAATAATAAAGGTTAATACTAATCCCCAGTCAAAACTCTGGAACAATGAGGCTATCAAACCAAGTTCATTCTGGGATCTGACTTATCTCAGTATTACCATCAGCTGGGATTGGATCAGTTCATGACTCAAAACTCAATTTACCATGCACACAAAAGTTGAGCATTTATAAAACTAGTAATAGATTGCTCTTTGATGCCAAAAGTCATCCATATCTGTACTGACACTTACTACTGAGTTGCAGAACAAGCAAAGCAGCAACATTCCCAAAGTGACACATCCACACAGAAACGCACATTAATATTATACACGACAATGGTAAATAAATGTTCCATCATGTTCTACTGTAAGAAAATAATAACGAGCAACCTTCACAACTTCAGACATTAAAATGGAAGAAAAATAGTTTTAATTATTTAAAATGAAATTATATAATTTGAGAATTGATTTGGAAGAAACTGGTTGGTAATCTGAAAGCACATGATATTACTAACCTAAAAAAATCTCAGAAAAGGAAAATTGAGCCTCCTGAGTCTGGTCAAGGTGGAGTTCTTTTAATTCACTCACAAGATGAGGGCATCATTTAAGAGGCCAGCATTTATTTCCGTCCCTAATTGCCCTCAGAGGACAGTTAAGAGTCAACCACATTGCTGTGGGTCTGGAGTCACATGTAGGCCAGGCCAGGTAAGGGTGGACATTAGTGAACCAGATGATATAGGTGCAAGGCTGGAAAAGCACAGCAGGTCAGACAGGGAACAGGGAAGTCAACATTTTGAGCAGAAGCCTTGACTCTCCTGCTCCATGGATGTTCTGACCTGCTGTGCTTTTCCAGCCTCACATCTATAGGCTTCGACTTCCAGCATCCGCAGTCCTTGCCATTTCCAAGTGAACCAGATGGGATTTTCCTGACAATCGACAATGGATTCATGGTCATAATTAATTCTTAATTCCTGATTATTTTTCACTGAATTCAAATACTACCATCTGCCATGGTGGGATTTGAATCTAGGTCCCCAGAACATTAGCTGAATTTCATGGATTAATAGTCTAGCAATAATACCGCTAGGCCATTACCTCTGCATTCCTCGATTGTACTAACTGCCTTTGCTCCAAATGCCTGACTACCCTGATCTGCGGCATCAGGGTGAATCCCTGAGCAATATAGAGTCAGCTATCCCACTCTGGAAAAAAAAATCAGAAATTCCCAGCCCAGATTTCCAGTCGGGGTACCCTACATTTACATAGCACTTTTAACATACTACAAGACACTTCATAAGAACGGTTATTTTTACATTATGGCACTTTGGTTCCTGATTTCATTTCTTGAGGAAGTAGCTGCCAGAACTAAAACTATAGAATCTCCAAAATCATTTTCAATACTCAATTAGATCACAACTCAAGTATCCAAATTCAAGGCAATAAAAGTTTCTGTAACTTAGCTTTCCGATTTAACTCTTAAAATATCTGTAGTGATCCTGTGAATCTGCCACATGTTGCTGGCACTGCCAACGTGCCTTTCCTGTGATTCAGCACCAAATCTGAACACAGTACTTTGATAAAAGCAAAACAGTACAGATGCTGGAAATCTGAAATAAAATGGGAAGCTCTGGAGAAACTCAGCAGGTCTCGCAGCATCTGTGGAGAGAAAGGCAGAATTAAAGTTTCAAGTTCGAATGAACAGCAATATCAGACTCAAAACATATACTGTCTCTCTTTCTCCAGAGGCTGCCAGACTTGCTGAGCTTTCTCTAACACTTTGTTTACAACTAAAATTTCACTCTCAGACTTCTGCATTTCAACACCTTCCAACGCCAGGCTGATTACTTCCTCTGCAAAATCCATTTACTCATTTTTCATTTATTGCACATCTTATTCCTTTCTTTGTAACGCTCATTCCTTTCCAACACTCTCCCAGTCCACTGCATTTCTAACAAGCAAGAACAAAGTGCTGGAGAAACTCAGCAGGTTGGGCAGGCTGTGTGAAGAGAAAACAGAGTGAACAATTCAAGTCCAGTGACCCTTCTTCAGAAATTTTGAATTCTGAAGAAAGGTCTCTAGTCTCAAAATGTTAAGGTTGTTTTCTCTTCACAGATGCTACACACCTGCTGAGTCTCTCCAGCACTTTCTGCTTTTGTTTCTGATCTCCGGCTTCCACAGGTTCTTTGCTTTATTCCACTGCATTTCTACCTTTCCCTAAATTTGCCTTTTCTTTAAGCTTGCTACTGTCTCTCTTCCACTCTTCCCATCATGATTGTTTAACTACGCAAATGTTTTCTTTCCTATTCATTTTTGGGATGTGGGTGTCACCAGCTGGACCAGCATTTCTTGCCCATCTCTAGTTGCCCTTGAGAAGGTGGAGGTGAGCTGATTTCTTGAATTGCTGCAGTCCATGAGCTGTAGGTGGACCCACAATGGCATTCGGGAGGGAATTCCAGGACTTTGACCCAGCAACAGCGAAGGAAAGGCAATATATTTCCAAGTCTGGGTGGTGGGTGGCTTGGAGGGGAACTGGGGAGTGGTGGTGTTCCCATGTGTCTGCTACCCTTGTCCTTCTAGACGGAAGTGGTCATGGGTTTGGAAGGTGCTGCCTGAGGATCTTTGGTGAATTTCTGCAGAGCATCTTGTAGATAGTACACGCTGCTGCTACTGAGCATCGAAGGGAGAGTAGATGCTTGAAATGGAGCTTTTGTCTCTTGGATGTATTTTTTTACTTAGCCAAACGCTTTTATTCCTGTTGTCCGTAAGCATACTTTGACAGCCCAGTTTACAGAGCATATTTTTAAGGCGAGGGGAGAAAGATTTAAAAGGGCAACGAGGGCAACTTTTCTTACACAGAGAATGGATCGTGTGTGGAATGAACTTCCTGAGGAATTGGTGGATGTGGGTACTGAACAATTACAACATTCAAAAGACATTTGGATAAGTACATGAACAGGAAAGGTTTAGAGAAATTGGGCCAAATGCAGGCAGGTGGGACTAGTTTGGTCTGGGAACATGGTCAGCATGGACAAGTTGGGCTGAAGGGTCTGTTTCGGTGCTATATGACTCCAGCCAAATTTCCTCTCAGCTCTTCAAGATTTGCCCACATCTTATAAACAGATAAAAAAAATGCTTCTCAAATGTAAAAACGGAAAAGCTATGATTTTGTTATGTGTTTTACGACTCTCTGTGTACATTACATATCTATATATTGTATTACATCCCCAGTAACAAAGTCAGGAGACAAATTCGAGCACAGTCTTGCATCTTTAGCTTTTTTTTAGCTTTGCCTATATTGTCTTAATTACTCATCAGCCTTACTGAGATTACTGCTTTGTTCTGCAGTAATTGAGCATCTCAATTAATATTGCTACTCCCCCTCCTTTCCCAATTCCCCTGTCCTTCTACAGATTCTTAGAGCCTGGACGATTTCGCTCCCACAGACACTCAGTTACAATCAATGCATTGCTCCTGGTAAGCAAAGATTGTGCTTCCAGCTGTATTTATATCTGACCTGTAGAACTGGACAGCATAGAATGGAGCCATTCGGCCCATCATGTCTGAGCCTGCTCTTTGAAAATTCAATTAGCCCACTCCCCTACTCTCCCCCTTCAGCTCTTTCCATTCTTTCTTCCCAAACACTGAAACAATTTTATTTTTCTCTGTCATCAGGGGATCTACTTTATCAGAAGCAGAAAGAAAAATTGCTGGAAAAGCTCAGCAGGCTTGGCAGCACCTGTGGAGAGAGATCAGAGTTAACATTTCATGTCTAGTGACCCTTCCTCAGAACTTGCCCGAAATGTTAACTCTGATGTCTCTCCACAGATGCTGCCAGGCCTGCTGAGCTTTTCCAGCAATTTCTGATTGTATTTCTGATTCACAGCATCTGCAGTTCTTTTGCTTCTTAATCTACTTTATCACACTTGTTGACAGTGCATTCCAGATCATTAGGACGCACAGGATTATTAATGTGTTTTCCTTCTTCTCCTGTTCTTTTGTCAATTACCCTCAATCCTCTGGATTACCCTTCTTCACTCCATGAATCTCCTCATGCTTTCGAGTGCAATCAAACCATCCCTGAACCTACTCTTTTCCTTTGGGGGGGGAATACCAGTCTTTGCCCATAACCGAAGACCCCATCCCTGGCACCACTCTGGTGAATCTCCACTGCACACTCTCCTGGCATCCTTCCTGCAGTAGGACATCTCAAACTGGCCACAGCAAACCTGCTGACGCTACTTTCACGCAATGTCTTTGCATTTACACTTTATCACACAAATCCAAAATGTTACTTTTTAAATGTCATATGCCACCTTCAAAGATTTCTCCGCTGCATCTCTTCAGTGTGGTACTACCTATAGAATCGTACCAGCTAGTTTCGATCACTGCTGCTCACTTTCCAACGACATCAAATTAATTCACACTTCCTTGAATTAAACTTTGCTTCCTGCTTCAATAGTACATTTGCTGAGTTGAAGTCAGTGACTACTTTCCTCACTGTTTCATACATTTATGTCATCTGCAAACTTTAAAATGAAATTATCTCTTGTCTCCCCATGTCCAAAATCACAGAATCGTTACAGCACAGGAGGCCATTCTGCCCATCATGATGGCATTGACTCTTCAAACAGGTGTTGTTACCCAGGACTAATCGCCTGTTTTCCATCTGATACTCATGTACACCATTTCCATCAATATCTGTTGACTTGGTAAGATGTGTGTCCCTCATTGATGTGTTGTTCTGCAGCAAACTGCATGTTCACCTCTGGGTAGGAAAACATACCCTTCTTGACAAATTGTTAGACTTAAGGTAAGGGGCAAATAGGTTTTGAGAGAATGTGAGGAAAGACTTTTTCATTTCGAGGGCAGCGGGTATCTGGAACTCACTGCCTGTAAAGGTGAGATAGGCAGAAACCCTCATAACACTTAAAGAAATATTTAGAGTGGGGCAGCACGGTGGCTCAGTGGTTAGCACTGTTGCCTCACAGTGCCAAAAACCCAATTCCAGCCTCAGGCGGCTGTCTGTGTGGAGTTTGCACATTCTCCCAGTGTCTGGGTGGGTTTCCTCCGGGTGCTCCAGTTTCCTCCCACAGTCCAAAGATGTGCAGGCTAGGGTGGATCGGACATGCTAAATTGTTGACAGTGTTTAGGGTTGTGTAGATTAGATGGGTTACAGGGGGATGGGTCTGGGTGGGATGCTCTGAGGGTTGGTATAGACTTGTTGGACCAAAGGGCCTGTTTCCACACTGTAGGGATTCTATGATATGCACTTGTGATGCGAAGGCTGGAAAATGGGATTAGAATAGTTAGGATAATAAAATGTGAGGCTGGATGAACACAGCAGGCCAAGCAGCATCTCAGGAGCACAAAAGCTGACGTTTCGGGCCTAGACCCTTCATCAGAGAGGGGGATGGGGGGAGGGAACTGGAATAAATAGGGAGAGAGGGGGAGGCGGACCGAAGATGGAGAGTAAAGAAGATAGGTGGAGAGGGTGTAGGTGGGGAGGTAGGGAGGGGATAGGTCAGTCCAGGGAAGACGGACAGGTCAAGGAGGTGGGATGAGGTTAGTAGGTAGCTGGAGGTGCGGCTTGGGGTGGGAGGAAGGGATGGGTGAGAGGAAGAACAGGTTAGGGAGGCAGAGACAGGTTGGACTGGTTTTGGGATGCAGTGGGTGGGGGGGAAGAACTGGGCTGGTTGTGTGGTGCAGTGGGGGGAGGGGATGAACTGGGCTGGTTTAGGGATGCAGTAGGGGAAGGGGAGATTTTGAAACTGGTGAAGTCCACATTGACACCATATGGCTGCAGGGTTCCCAGGCGGAATATGAGTTGCTGTTCCTGCAACCTTCGGGTGGCATCATTGTGGCAGTGCAGGAGGCCCATGATGGACATGTCATCAAGAGAATGGGAGGGGGAGTGGAAATGGTTTGCGACTGGGAGGTGCAGTTGTTTGTTGCGAACTGAGCGGAGGTGTTCTGCAAAGCGGTCCCCAAGCCTCCGCTTGGTTTCCCCAATGTAGAGGAAGCCGCACCGGGTACAGTGGATGCAGTATACCACATTGGCAGATGTGCAGGTGAACCTCTGCTTAATGTGGAATGTCATCTTGGGGCCTGGGATGGGGGTGAGCGAGGAGGTGTGGGGACAAGTGTAGCATTTCCTGCGGTTGCAGGGGAAGGTGCCGGGTGTGGTGGGGTTGGAGGGCAGTGTGGAGCGAACAAGGGAGTCACGGAGAGAGTGGTCTCTCCGGAAAGCAGACAGGGGAGGGGATGGAAAAATGTCTTGGGTGGTGGGGTCGGATTGTAAATGGCGGAAGTGTCGGAGGATAATGCGTTGTATCCGGAGGTTGGTAGGGTGGTGTGTGAGAACGAGGGGGATCCTCTTGGGGCGGTTGTGGCGGGGGCGGGGTGTGAGGGATGTGTCGCGGGAAATGCGGGAGACGCGGTCAAGGGCGTTCTCAATCACCGTGGGGGGAAAGTTGCGGTCCTTAAAGAACTTGGACATCTGGGATGTGCGGGAGTGGAATGTCTTATCGTGGGAGCAGATGCGGCGGAGGCGGAGGAATTGGGAATAGCGGATGGAATTTTTGCAGGAGGGTGGGTGGGAGGAGGTGTATTCTAGGTAGCTGTGGGAGTCGGTGGGCTTGAAATGGACATCAGTTACAAGCTGGTTGCCTGAGATGGAGACTGAGAGGTCCAGGAAGGTGAGGGATGTGCTGGAGATGGCCCAGGTGAACTGAAGGTTGGGGTGGAAGGTGTTGGTGAAGTGGATGAACTGTTCGAGCTCCTCTGGGGAGCAAGAGGCGGCGCCGATACAGTCATCAATGTACCGGAGGAAGAGGTGGGGTTTGGGGCCTGTGTAGGTGCGGAAGAGGGACTGTTCCACGTAACCTACAAAGAGGCAGGCATAGCTGGGGCCCATGCGGGTGCCCATGGCCACCCCCTTAGTCTGTAGGAAGTGGGAGGAGTCAAAAGAGAAGTTGTTGAGTGTGAGGACGAGTTCAGCTAGGCGTATGAGAGTGTAGGTGGAGGGGGCCTGGTCGGGCCTGCGGGACAGGAAGAAGCGGAGGGCCTTGAGGCCATCTCCATGCGGAATGCAGGTGTACAGGGACTGGACGTCCATGGTGAATATGAGGTGTTGGGGGCCAGGGAATTGGAAGTCCTGGAGGAGGTGGAGGGCGTGGGTGGTGTCACGGACATAGGTGGGGAGTTCCTGGACCAAAGGGGAGAAAATGGAGTCCAGATAGGTGGAGATGAGTTCGGTGGGGCAGGAGCAGGCTGAGACGATGGGTCGACCAGGGCAGGCAGGTTTGTGGATTTTGGGAAGGAGATAGAAACGGGCCGTGCGGGGTTGGGGAACAATGAGGTTGGAGGCTGTGGGTGGGAGGTCCCCTGAGGTGATGAGGTCATGAATGGTGTTGGAGATGATGGTTTGGTGCTCGGGTGTGGGGTCATGATCGAGGAGGCGGTAGGAGGTGGTGTCGGAGAGTTGGCGTCTGGCCTCGGCGATGTAGAGGTCAGTGCGCCATACTACCACTGCGCCACCCTTGTCTGCGGGTTTGATGGTGAGGTTGGGGTTGGAGCGGAGGGAGCGGAGGGCTGCCCGTTCTGCGGGGGAGAGGTTGGAGTGGGTGAGAGGGGTGGAGAGGTTGAGGCGGTTGATGTCTCGACGGCAGTTGGAGATGAAGAGGTCGAGGGAGGGTAGGAGGCCTGGGGGTGGTGTCCAGGAGGAGGACTTGTGTTGGAAGCGGGTGAAGGGGTCAGTGGAAGGAGGGTTGGGTTCCCGGTTGAAGAAGTAGGCGTGGAGGCGAAGACGGCGGAAAAACTGCTCTATGACAGTCGGAAAAATCACCCACTCCAACCTCTCCTCACACTCAACAACTTCTCTTTTGACTCCTCCCACTTCCTACAGACTAAGGGGGTGGCCATGGGCACCCGCATGGGCCCCAGCTATGCCTGCCTCTTTGTAGGTTACGTGGAACAGTCCCTCTTCCGCACCTACACAGGCCCCAAACCCCACCTCTTCCTCCGGTACATTGATGACTGTATCGGCGCCGCCTCTTGCTCCCCAGAGGAGCTCGAACAGTTCATCCACTTCACCAACACCTTCCACCCCAACCTTCAGTTCACCTGGGCCATCTCCAGCACATCCCTCACCTTCCTGGACCTCTCAGTCTCCATCTCAGGCAACCAGCTTGTAACTGATGTCCATTTCAAGCCCACCGACTCCCACAGCTACCTAGAATACACCTCCTCCCACCCACCCTCCTGCAAAAATTCCATCCCCTATTCCCAATTCCTCCGCCTCCGCCGCATCTGCTCCCACGATAAGACATTCCACTCCCGCACATCCCAGATGTCCAAGTTCTTTAAGGACCGCAACTTTCCCCCCACGGTGATTGAGAACGCCCTTGACCGCGTCTCCCGCATTTCCCGCGACACATCCCTCACACCCCGCCCCCGCCACAACCGCCCCAAGAGGATCCCCCTCGTTCTCACACACCACCCTACCAACCTCCGGATACAACGCATTATCCTCCGACACTTCCGCCATTTACAATCCGACCCCACCACCCAAGACATTTTTCCATCCCCTCCCCTGTCTGCTTTCCGGAGAGACCACTCTCTCCGTGACTCCCTTGTTCGCTCCACACTGCCCTCCAACACCACCACACCCGGCACCTTCCCCTGCAACCGCAGGAAATGCTACACTTGTCCCCACACCTCCTCGCTCACCCCCATCCCAGGCCCCAAGATGACATTCCACATTAAGCAGAGGTTCACCTGCACATCTGCCAATGTGGTATACTGCATCCACTGTACCCGGTGCGGCTTACTCTACATTGGGGAAACCAAGCGGAGGCTTGGGGACCGCTTTGCAGAACACCTCCGCTCAGTTCGCAACAAACAACTGCACCTCCCAGTCGCAAACCATTTCCACTCCCCCTCCCATTCTCTTGATGACATGTCCATCATGGGCCTCCTGCACTGCCACAATGATGCCACCCGAAGGTTGCAGGAACAGCAACTCATATTCCGCCTGGGAACCCTGCAGCCATATGGTATCAATGTGGACTTCACCAGTTTCAAAATCTCCCCTTCCCCTACTGCATCCCTAAACCAGCCCAGTTCATCCCCTCCCCCCACTGCACCACACAACCAGCCCAGTTCTTCCCCCCCACCCACTGCATCCCAAAACCAGTCCAACCTGTCTCTGCCTCCCTAACCGGTTCTTCCTCTCACCCATCCCTTCCTCCCACCCCAAGCCGCACCCCCAGCTACCTACTAACCTCATCCCACCTCCTTGACCTGTCCGTCTTCCCTGGACTGACCTATCCCCTCCCTACCTCCCCACCTACACCCTCTCCACCTATCTTCTTTACTCTCCATCTTCGGTCCGCCTCCCCCTCTCTCCCTATTTATTCCAGTTCCCTCCCCCCATCCCCCTCTCTGATGAAGGGTCTAGGCCCGAAACATCAGCTTTTGTGCTCCTGAGATGCTGCTTGGCCTGCTGTGTTCATCCAGCCTCACATTTTATTATCTTGGAATCTCCAGCATCTGCAGTTCCCATTATCTTAGAATAGTTAGGTGTTTGTTTGTGACACTGATGCAATGGGCCAAAGGGCCTTTACCTGTGCTGCAGACCTCTAGTAACTCTATAACAGCTGTACAGGAAGTCATCATTCAGTTACATCACCTGAATTCAAAGAGTGCTTTGCCTGATTTACCACACAACTGTAGACTGAGACCCTGTCAGATTGGGTAAGACAAATCTGAAATGGCTAATGTCCATATCAGGAACATAGAAAATGTCTGTTTAGAAGTCAGCCACAAGATTAAAAACACCCAGTGACTTGTGATAATATTCTAGCTTTCCCATCATATATTATCAGTGCTGGAAGTGAACAAGATGTTGGATCAGCGATGGAAATCTTGCACCTTTGAATACCTTGGAATGTTCCACCAATGAGTGAGGATGAGACAATCGGTTTTCTCGTGATGGTGGTTGAGGATTTGACATTGGTTTGGACACTAGGGAGAATTGATCTGTTTCCACTCAGAAATAGGAGCCTGATGCAGCAGGCAGGACTTTGATCATTCAAAAAGACTGCACCTCTTGCAGTGCAGCACTCCATCAATACCCACAGTCCTTCTGTATATGAAGATATATTGAGATTTTTTTTGTATTCATTCACAGGATGAGGGTATTGCTGGCTAGGCTGGCATTTATTGCCCATGCCTGATTGAAGTTGAGAGACAACCACGTTGCTGTGGGTGTGGAGTCACATGAAGGCCTGACCAGGTAAGGATGGCAGTTTCCTTCCCTAAAGGACATTAGTGAACCAGATGAGCTTTTCCCAACAGTTGGCAATGGATTCACAGTTATCGTTAGACTCTTAATTCCAGATTTTTATTGAATTCAAACTCCACCATCTGCCATGTCAAGATTCAAACCCATGTCCCTGAAATATTACCTGAGTCTGTGGGTTAACAGTCCAGTGATAATAGCACTAGGCCATTGCCTCCCCTTAATATATTCTTGACCAGTTGAAGGGAATCAAGGTTTTGAGTTTGAATTTGATTTATTGTTGTCACATGTACCAAGATACAGTGAAAAGTGTTGTTTTGCATGCTATACAGTTGGATTGTATCATACTAAGTGCATGGGGATGGCAGAACAGAGTGTTTACAGCTACTGAGAAGGTGCAGAGGGAGACAGGGAGACAGAGATTAATACTAATATTTGAGCGGTCTGTTCAGAAGTCTGATAACAGTAAGGAAGAAGCTGTTCTTGAATCTGTTCATACTTGCATTCAAACTTTTATATCTTCTGCCTACTAAAAGAGGGTGGAAGAGAGTACACCTGGGGTGGGAGAGGTCTTTGATTATGTCGCCTTCTTTCCCAAGGCAGCGCAAAGTACAGACAGAGTCAATGGATGAAAGGCATGTTTAAGCAGACATGAAGAATATAGGATCAGCCATAATCCTATTGAATGGTGAAGCAGGCTCGAGGAGCTGAATGGCCTACTCCAGTTCCTATTATTTATGGCCTTATGGTGCTGTTGGAGAGGGTGGATGATTGGTTTAAGCACATGGCGCTCTTTAACTTCACAGTGTAGCACATGTGGCCAGACTGTGGTAGCTGTGTGACCATGCTGCTTAGACAGAGCAGTGCTCAGTGCTGTCCCAGAGACTCTACTTTCATTTCTGTCACAGAACATATAGAACATAGAACATTACAGCACAGTACAGGCCCTTCGGCCCTCGATGTTGTGCCGACCTGTCATACTGATCTCAAGCCCATCTAACCCTCACTATTCCATGTACGTCCATATGCTTGTCCAATAATGACTTAAATGTACTTAAAGTTGGCGAATCTACTACCGTTGCAGGCAAAGCGTTCCATTCCCTTACTACTCTCTGAGTAAAGAAACTACCTCTGACATCTGTCCTATATCTTTCACTCCTCAATTTAAAGCTATGCCCCCTCGTGCTCGCCGTCACCATCCTAGGAAAAAGGCTCTCCCTATCCACCTTATCTAACCCTCTGATTATTTTATATGTCTCAACTGAGTCACCTCTCAACCTTCTTCTCTCTAATGAAAACAGCCTCAAATCCCTCAGCCTTTCCTCGTAAGACCTTCCCTCAATACCAGGCAACATCCTAGTAAATCTCCTCTGCACCCTTTCCAAAGCTTCCACATCCTTCTTATAATACGGTGACCAGAACTGTACACAATACTCCAAGTGCGGCCGCACCAGAGTTTTGTACAGCTTCACCATAACCTCTTGGTTCCGGAACTCGATCCCTCTATTAATAAAAGCTAAAACACTGTATGCCTTCTTAACAACCCTATCAACCTGGGTGGCAACTTTCAAGGATCTGTGTACATGGACACCGAGATCTCTCTGCTCATCTACACTACTAAGAATCTTACCTTTAGCCCAGTACTTTGCATTCCGGTTACTCCTACCAAAGTGCATCACCTCACACTTGTCTGCATTAAACTCCATTTGCCACCTCTCAGCCCAGCTCTGCAGCTTATCTATGTCTCTCTGCAACCTACAGCATCCTTCGTCACTATCCACAACTCCACCAACCTTAGTGTCTTCTGCAAATTTACTAACCCATCCTTCTACGCCCTCATCCAGGTCATTTATAAAAATGACAAACAGCAGTGGACCCAACACCGACCCTTGCGGTACACCACTAGTAACTGGTGGGACTTGAAGCTACTACTATCTGACCCACAGATGTTGGCAGTATAGCCATTCATCATTTATACAGATTGTCCAAATATATTCTTTGGCTTTGTCACTGATTAACTATTGTCAGTTACATATGTATTTGCATTAAAAATATCATGAGAAAGGTTTCATTCAAACTCAGCCCAAAGTTCAGTGTCTGATGATGCTTCACCCTGCAGCGTCTTTACTGACAGTGTGGTTGCTTTCCAGTCTTGGGGCACTGTCCATTTTAGTTTAGCTGAAGTGGGAACCAAACCAACACTGACCAGACCCAGGCACTAACCAATGCAGCTAACTTTGTGAAAGGTTGCACAATTTCATTTAAGTATTGAGAACATCTTGATGATGGACAGGGAGCTGGAAGTCATCACATCAAGGGAAGGTACAAATGTAAATAATCATGGCATTTAGTGAAAAAAACTTGGACAAGTTCTTACAATAACTTGCAGGGTTACATAGCAACAGCTGGAAGTGGCATAAGGCTGGGTTACTCATTATTGATCAGCTCAAATGACCTCCTTCACTGCCATTCACTTTCAACATTTCTACGTTTCTCTTTCAAATATCCAGAATAGCAAAATGTGCATTTTACATCATAATATTAAAAGGAACGGGATTTTTGCCTGAAATAAAACTATATTAAACATACAATGCCTGTTCGTGCATTTTCACATCTTGCTCCTTGCCTGGAATTTTTAATTTGATCCAGATTGATTGCATGAAAGAATTCATCATTACCAGAATCCTACAAGCCATTTCAAGAGAGCAAATGACAGAAATCATTCCCTCTCATTTATACATTTGATGGAAGTCAAAGATGTACAGAGAGGGACATATAAACAAAATCATGTTAGGCAATTTGGATTATAGCATAGGAGGAATGGTTAGTAAATTTGCAGATGACACCAAAATTGATGATGCAGAGAGCAGTGAAGAGGGTTACCTCAGAGTACAATGGGACCGTGATCAGATAGGCCAGTGAGGTGAGGAGTGGCAGATGGAGTTTAATTTAGATGTGAGGTGCTGCGTTTTGGAAAGGCAAATCAGGACAGGATTTATACACTTAATGGTAAGGTCCTATGGAGTGTTGTTGAACAAAGAGATCTTGGAGTGCAGGTTCACAGTTCCTTGAAAACAGAGTTGCAGGTAGACACAGCGGGGGGTGGTGGTGGAGAAGGCATTTGGTACGCTTGCCTTTATTGGTCAGTGTATTGAGTATAGGAGTTGAGGGGTCATGTTGCAGCTGTACAGGGCATTGGTTAGGCCACTACAGGAATACTGCGTACAATTCTGGTCTCTCTACAGGAAGAATGTTGTGAAACTTGAAAGGATGCAGAAAAGATTTACAAGGAAGTTGCCAGGGTTGGAGGGTTTGAGCTATAGGGAGAGGCTGAATAGGCTGGCGCTATTTTCCCTGGAGCGTCAGAGGCTGAGGCGTGACCTTATAGAGGTTTATAAAATTATGAGGGTCATGGTCAGGGTAAATAGACAAGGTCTTTTCCCCAGGGTGGGGGAGTCCGCAACTGGAGGGGCATAAGTTTGAGGTGAGAGGGGAAAGATTTAAAATGGACCTAAGGGGCAACTTTTCCATGCAGATTGGTACACATATGGATGAGCTGCCGAAAGAAATTGTGGAGGCTGGTACAATTACAACATTTAAAAGGAATCTGGATGGATATATGAATAGGAAGGATTTAGAGGGAAATTGGCCAATGCTGGCAAATGGGACGAGATCAGTTTAGGATATCTGCTACGTGTGGATGAGCTGGACCAACGGGGTCTGTTTCCATGCTGTGACTCTATGGTTAAATATAATGCATTCACAAGGCTTTATGTTCAGTTCTATCTGAAGGGGTTTTTGAGAAAGATAGAGGGGGATCTATTGCCCAATGACATCACTAGTTAAAATATCTCAGCAATATACAAAGCATACATACTTGTGAAAAATAAGTTTGCATTATGTTACATTTCATACAAAAAAATGCTCATTTGTGACATAGAGTTATCAATATTTCATAAAAACTGAAAGCACTGTGTTTGCTGTAAATCAGAAACAAAAACAGAAGTTGCTGGAAAAGCTCAGTGGGTCTGGCAGCATCTGTGGAGAGAAATCAGAGTTCACGGTTCAGGTGGAGTGATCTTTTCTCAGAACTCAGATGCTGCTAGATCTGCTGAGCTTTTCCAGCAATTTCTGTTTTTGTTATCAAATATTTCATTCTGCTATATTGCGATGATACCGTGTTTCAGAGCATGTAGAATCAATCGAGCTGGCCATTTTAAATGTGCAATATTTGGTGTGGAATAATTCATTGTTCTGCAAAATACAAGCTATTGAGAGACGGCACTGTCTTAAAGTAAAACTCTACTGCCGGTCTATCAAGAAGCTCAGTGCTCAACAACTGCACATCGTCCCTGAACAATAATTTGTTTCCTATGTGATGTCGGTATTGTGCCCGGCTTACACCAAGCCCTTCAGGGAAATGGAAGGGTGGCAGCATTTTATACGGCTAATAATTGTTGACTCAGGCATGTTGAGTCCCACTCAGTGCACGCTGCTGACCGTTTGAGCGTTTTACTATTTCATAAAGCGAAGAGCGTCCGGAAACGCATCTTTGTGTTCCCATCATTAGAATGTATGTGTGTGTGTGTAATTTCAGTTTTCCAACTTCCATGAATATATTTGGTTCCTTATGAGAACTCACAATAAATAATCCGGAACATTAACCCGCATTTTCCTCTCCCAGATGCTACAGCCGTGATATGTAATTCCGGCATTTTTTTTTGCTTTTGTTTTCTACTTCATTTTAATTGCAATAAACGTTGTGTTTTTATTCAGCTTCGAACAACTATATTAGGGGACAATCAAGCTTCGCACCTAAACCCATGGCCACTTGGATACTTCATGTGTCACAGCAGTCAGTAATTGTATTTTTTTAAATGTCATTAGAACTTGAAAGTGTTTGTCGAATGAGTAAAGAACTGCTCAAGGAATATTCATATTTCAAGTATTGAGCAGGTGTCTAAAAGCCCCCGTTTTGTTACTTAAATAATCAACTCAAATAAATACATTTAACTGCATTTTTTTACACTTGTGATAAAACAATTTTAAATCAGCACTTAATACTGTTTGTAATCCAAACGCTAACTGAGAGCAAATCCCCATCGCTGCTCATTCCCACGCTGTACTGTCGTGTATCTATTTTCCCCCCTCATTGTAACTCCCTACCGCGGCCAGGTCTGATCGGAACCTGCAATCAGACTGGGTGATGCCGCAGGATCAGGGCTATCCCTGGGACCCAGTCTACAGGCTGCAGTCAGCCATCCCAGCCTCACTGCCCCAGCTCTAAGTGTGTTAGAGCAGAGCTGCTGTCCTTTTACAATCAGTGCACAGAGAACAACGACGCTGGGAGTGAGAACGGCGGAGCCTTATCCCGGGCATCTGCCAGCTCAGGTCCCGGCTACTTGCCTTTGCTCACGGCTGCTCGACTCCACTCTGTCTCCTGCACCGCCCCATAGCTCCTCAGTGAGCGCCGGCTGTCCAGCGGAGCTGGCGCTGGGCTCTTCAGCTCCATGACTCGGTGATGTTCTACCTCTGTCTCTCTCTGTCCCTCACTGATCCCTTCCTGCTCCTTTCACTGGATCCATTGCTGGGATCCACCTCCCTGCTGATGTCAGCTCTGGTTAAATGCGCATGTACAGCCAGCACCCAAAAATCGAAAGAAAGGCGATCTCTCCAGGATTGACCGAGGAGCCTTCTTCAGGAATTGAAAACCTGAAGGAAAATCTCAGACAAGTTCAAATTTATTGGGTTTTTTTTGTTTGCAAATTTTTATTTTGTTACAAGAAAGAAACAACATTGCAAACGGGGAGAGAATAGGATTTGAGATAATGGGAACTGCAGATGCTGGAGAATTCCAAGATGATAAAATGTGAGAGATAATGGGAACTGCAGATGCTGGAGAATTCCAAGATAATAAAATGTGAGGCTGGATGAACACAGCAGGCCAAGCAGCATCTCAGGAGCACAAAAGCTGACGTTTCAGGCCTAGACCCTTCATCAGAGAGGGAGATGGGGAGAGGGAACTGGAATAAATAGGGAGAGAGGGGGAGGCGGACCGAAGATGGAGAGTAAAGAAGATAGGTGGAGAGAGTGTAGGTGGGGAGGTAGGGAGGGGATAGGTCAGTCCAGGGAAGACGGACAGGTCAAGGAGGTGGGATGAGGTTAGTAGGTAGATGGGGGTGCGGCTTGGGGTGGGAGGAAGGGATGGGTGAGAGGAAGAACCGGTTAGGGAGGCAGAGACAGGTTGGACTGGTTTTGGGATGCAGTGGGTGGGGGGGAAGAGCTGGGCTGGTTGTGTGGTGCAGTGGGGGGAGGGGACGAACTGGGCTGGTTTAGGGATGCTGTAGGGGAAGGGGAGATTTTGAAACTGGTGAAGTCCACATTGATACCATATGGCTGCAGGGTTCCCAGGCGGAGTATGAGTTGCTGTTCCTGCAACCTTCGGGTGGCATCATTGTGGCAGTGCAGGAGGCCCATGATGGACATGTCATCTAAAGAATGGGAGGGGGAGTGGAAATGGTTTGCGACTGGGAGGTGCAGTTGTTTCATCTAGATCAACTGCACCTCCCAGTCGCAAACCATTTCCACTCCCCCTCCCATTCTCTAGATGACATGTCCATCATGGGCCTCCTGCACTGCCACAATGATGCCACCCGAAGGTTGCAGGAACAGCAACTCATATTCCGCCTGGGAACCCTGCAGCCATATGGTATCAATGTGGACTCCACCAGTTTCAAAATCTCCCCTTCCCCTACAGCATCCCTAAACCAGCCCAGTTCGTCCCCTCCCCCCACTGCACCACACAATCAGCCCAGCTCTTCCCCCCAACCCACTGCATCCCAAAACCAGTCCAACCTGTCTCTGCCTCCCTAACCTGTTCTTCCTCTCACCCATCCCTTCCTCCCACCCCAAGCCGCATCCCCAGCTACCTACTAACCTCATCCCACCTCCTTGACCTGTCCGTCTTCCCTGGACTGACCTATCCCCTCCCTACTTCCCCACCTATACTCTCTCCACCTATCTTCTTTACTCTCCATCTTCGGTCCGCCTCCCCCTCCCTATTTATTCCAGTTCCCTCTCCCCATCCCCCTCTCTGATGAAGGTTCTAGGCCCGAAACGTCAGCTTTTGTGCTCCTGAGATGCTGCTTGGCCTGCTGTGTTCATCCAGCCTCACATTTTATCATCAGAGAATAGGATTTGACAGCCACACAATTGGGTGGAGACTTTTCGCTTTCCAGTGGCAGTCTAGGCTGGAGTATTGGGGACACCATGTGATGAAATCTCCAGGAATACGTTTAATCACATTTGGCAAATATTGAGAAACTGATTGACCATGAGCCTTTTTATTGGGATATTGTATTGTGTGAGGATGTTGCACCCTGTGTTGTGTTTTTGTCACAGAGCTGCATTTCACAGGTCATTAGCAGCACAGTGCAGGCATAGAGTCACAGAGATGTACAGCACATAACCAGAACCTTCGGTCCAACTCATCCATGCTGACCAGATATTCTAAATTAATCTACCCCTATTTGCCAGTATTTGGCCCATATCCCTCTAAACCCTTCCTATTTATGTACCCATCCAGATGCCTTTTAAATGTTGTAATTATACCAGCCTCTGCCATTTCTTCTGGCAGCTTGTTCTATATATGCTCCACCCTCTGCATGAAAAGGCCGCTCCCCTTAAATCCCTTTTAAATCTTTCCCCTCTCACCTTAAACCTATGCCCCTCTGGTTTTGGACTCCCCCACCCTGGGGAGAAGAGCATGTCTATTTATCCCGTCCATGTCCCTCATAATTTTATAAACCTCTATAAGGTCACCCCTCAGCCTCCAACGCTCCAGGGAAAATAGCCCCAGCCTATTCAGCGTCTCCCTATAGCTCAAACCCTCCAACCCTGGGATGAAGGGCCTAGGCCCGAAACGTCAGCTTTCGTGCTCCTGAGATGCTGCTTGGCCTGCTGTGTTCATCCAGCTCCACACTTTGTTATCTAACATCCTTGTAAATCTTTTCACAACCATTTCACGTGTAACAACATCTTTCCTACAGCAGGGAAGCAGAAGCTTGTGCTAAGAAGCATATTGGATAGTATTAGACGGTATGGTTTCTGGAATAATATCAATATTGTAACAAAAAGATAAGAGGCTGGTGTATTTTTGATTATCATGTAGTGTAATGTCCAGTACTGAGATGCAATAAACTGTTGCATCTTGTTATTAAGAAGCTAAGTCTTGAGATAGTTCTCCTCAATCAGTCTGCCTGCAACCCAAGCTCAGAGATGTACATATAAACCCACAAATTACATTGCTATGAAGTCCAAATTCTGCCAAACAGTGGAAACGTGGTTGTGGCAGCACTGGGTCCATTCATTAGCACAACTGCTGTATCATCAACCAATTCTCCATACCGGAATAAGGGAAATGCATCTGCGGGCCAAGCATTCACCATTACTTATTTACAAAAATACCAAAAACTGGCGGTAAGACCGAAAGATGTAGGAGTGGAAGTAAACCTCTTGGCCCATTGAGCCTGCTCCACCGTTTAATCAGATCATGACTGATCTGCTAATCTTCAACAGCACTCTCTTGGCTTTTCCCCATAACCCTTGTCCCGAAATGGATTAAAATTCTACTGTCTCGGTCTTGAATGTACTTAATGACCCAGCCTCTGCAGCTAGGAATTCCTCATATTTCCCACCCTCTGAGAGAAGAAATTCCTCTTCATCTCTGTCTTAAGTGGGTGACTGCTTACTCTGAGATGATCCTTCTGGATCTAGACTTACCCACAAGGGAAGACAACCTGTCTACATCTGCCCAGTCAACTCCTCCAGGAATCTTCTATATTTCCGTCAAGTATCCTCTCTCCTAAGTGCCACTGAGTGCAGATCCAAACTACTCAACATCTCCTCATAAGGAAACTCCACCATACTTGGAATTAACCTACTGAATTTTTTCTGGAATACCTCCAATGTCAGTGCATCTTTCCTTAAATCAGAGCACCCTAACTGTTCTCGGCTATGGCCTCACTAGTACCTTGTGTCGTTTTAGCAAGATCTCCATAAGTGGTCTTCAGTACATTCCAGTTTTCCACTCATGACATGAATTTATCCCACCGGAGTACTTTGACTGACCGAATGAACATTCACTTCTCATTACTTCCTATAATTAATCACTGCATCTGCCAAAGTAGTTAAAAACCTCGAACATCGAATACTGAGCCTTTCCCAGCAGACACTCCCTCCCAGTTTGTGTTTGAAAGATACTTAACACTGAGTCATTCTCAGGACATTCATTTAGACAACGTTCTTCATTTCCCCTTGGTGGTTTTCATTTCTGAAAGAATCAAAGTCAACATGCTACACCAGACCCCCCAAAAAATGTAATTTTAATCACACAGTTGCTTAGAGCCATGGAGTCCTTCAGCACAGGAAACAGGCCCTTCGGCCCAAACTGGTCCATGCCGTCCAAAATGTCCATCCACGCTAACTTAGTCCTCAGTGTCAAGATAGCAGATGTGAAGCTGGCTGGAGAATATTTGAATATTTAAGCCTAGAGGAATCAAAAGTGTGGTTGGGAATTTCAGCAACAGGCAGGTAATATTACAGAGGTGGAAGCCTTCATAATAGGAGAGGTAATGCCTAGTGGTATTATCACTGGACTGTTAATCCTGAGACCCAGGTAATGTTCTGGGGACCTGGGTTCGAATCCTGCCACAGCAGATTTTAATTCAATAAAGTATCTGGGATTAAGAATCTAATGATATCCATGAATCCATTATCGATTGCTGGAAAAACCCATCTGCTTCACTATTGCCCTTTAGGGAAGGAATCTGCCATTCTTACCTGGTCTGGCCTACATACTCCAGATGCCCTCATCCCATGAATGAATAAAAAAAGTCAACAAGTTCTGGGAATAGCAGCTCATCTTCAGATCAGATATAACTCCAAGGCTCCAAGGGGGTCTGGTTCAATCTGAAAGAGAGTTGCCAGGTAGAGGGAAGGCGTAGATGAATTAAGAACAGGGATTGTGTTTAATTGAAAGAAATTCTAGTACCTCTGGGGTGGTTTAAAGGGGATTTGAAGACAAGTTTTTCAACCAGAAGGTGGTGGGTCTCAGGAACGCACTGCCTGGGAGGGTAGTCCAGACAGGAAACCTCACAACCTTTATAAAGGATTGGCATGAGCACTTGCAAAATCATAACATATGAGCCTAGTGTGGGAAAGTGGGACTAGTGGAGATTTAGATTATTTTTTGTCGATGAGACTCAAAGGGCGTCTTCTGTACTGTTTGATTTTATGATAGCTGTTGGAAAATACAAAAGCAGTGGAAAAGGGAAAAGCAGCAGGAGGTAATATCCCACTGACCTCGATAATACATGGTGAGGAGGTGCCAGTAATGGACTGGGGTGGACACGGTCAGAAATCACTCAACACCATGTAATAGTCCAACAGGTTTATTTGAAAACACAAGCTTTTTGAGTCTTACTCCTTCTTCAGGTGTTAGTGAGACAGGTAGTATCAGACACAGAATTTGTAATTAAAAGACAAAAGGGTCACAAACTTAAGGTGCTGTTCAATCTTTAATTAGTTAGAAGGTTTTAATTGATTAATTGTAAATCCCCAAATTCCTTTGAAGTCATATCCTGAAAGAACTAGAGGTTTTAACATTGTAAAGAAGAGGTGACATTTTAGATCAGACAATGCATGTGTGAGCCCTTGTTTAGAATCTGTTTGTGTTTTGGTTTGGAGTCAGACTTGGTTTTCTTTCTAAAGTAAGAATTTATAAAACGCCACATTGACTGACTGTCTCTAAATCGTGTGCTTTTTGAACAAAATAGAATGTATCTGCAAATACAGATTCATGCCATAGATTTGAGTGTGTGTGTGTGTGTGTGTGTGTGTGTGTGTGTGTGTGTGTGTGTGTGTGTGTGTGTGTGTGTGTGTGTGTGTGTGTGTGTGTGTGAAGAGAGAAGAGTATGTGTGTGGTACAGAGAGTCACTGAGCAGAGGCTGATAGCCAAGATCACTACCTAAGAGGATGGTCTCAACCAGGATCATGGGTTCATGTCGCACTACAGGTGACCCCACCACACGATACGCTCTTACATACATGCACACATATTCACGCACTCATGCAAACACACACACTCTCACACAGATCCTCTTTCAGACACACTGTCTCTCAAACACACACACACTCTCTCTCTGTCTCCACACACACGTGCAGACACTCTCTGTCTCCCCCTTACACACACCAACACACACACACACAGTTCTCTTCCCCCCCCACACACACACATATACTCAATCTCCCTCATACACACAGACACACACACACAAACACGTGAATCTGTGGGGTGAATTTGTGTTTGCAGATACATTCTTTTTGTTCAAAAAGCACACAATTTATAGACAGTCAGTCAATGTGGCGTTTTATAAATTCCTACTTTAGAAATAAAACCAGTCCGATTCCAAACTAAAACACAAACAGATTCCAAACAAGGCATCATACCTAAAATACATTGCCTGACCTAAATTGTCACCTCTCCTTTACACTGTTAAAACCTTTCATTCTCTCATGACAGTGACTTCAAAGGAATTTAGGGATTTCTATATACATATTAATCAATTAAAACCTTCAAACTGATTAAAGATTTAACAGCATCTTCGGTTTGTTTGACACATCCTCATCAGTGGTGTGACCGTTTGATCTTTTACTTATAAATTCTGTGTCTGATACTACCTCTCTCCAACACTTGAAGGAGGAGTAAGACTCTATAAGAGATAACGAGGAGAAGAAATACTAAATAAAAACCAAAAGAACTGCGGATGCTGTAAATCAGGAACAAAAACAAAGTTGCTGGAAAAGATCAGCAGGTCTGGCAGCATCTGTGAAGGAAAAGACAGTTAACGTTTCTGGTCCGATTCTGAGGAAGGACCCGGAGTGTTAACTCTGTTTCCTCTTTCACAGATGCTTCTGAGCTTTTTCAGCAACTTTGTTTTTGTAACGAGAAGTAGAGCTGGATGAACGCAGCAGGCCAGGCAGCATCAGAGGAATAGGAAAGCTGATGCTTCGGGTCTGGACCCTTCTTCAGAAATGTGTTTTCAAACAAACCAGTTGGACTATAACCTGATGTCGTGTGATTTCTAACCTGGATAATGCAGGGAGGGTACTAGAGGAGGTCAGTGTGGTCATTGAATTAAAGGCAGCGGAGAGTTTAAAGACAGGATAAGGACAACATGAGCCACCAGGTCTGTGGAGCCATGCACCCTGTCTTCCATCTGACTCTTCAGTCATGACAGCATCCATGACATCAATGAAGCCACTTACATTAGGACATACTCTAGTAATGGGGAGTCTATCATCAGCAACATGGGGCCAGGAAGGAGAGTCGGAAGGTCAGCAGTTTAATGGGAATAAAGCCAAAAGAGCATGAAGTGGGTCTCGTGAACAGGACAAGTTCAACAAGGTTCAGTAATGAATATAAGGGAGAAGGTAGAGATAGTGATGGCATCCGGGTTTGGGCAGTGGGAGCTGAGGGAGAGTTTGGCTGACAGACATAGGGATGTCAGAAAAACTACCAAGAAGGCCAACCAAATGGCTTTAATCTTCATGAAAGAATTCCTTGCACTTGTTGGAGGGGACAGTGAATGGGGCAAAGGAGAGAATTTAAGGAGACACTTTTCGTTTGAGAAAGAATTTGCAGATTTCTTGTATCTTGTACTCTTTGTATCTCAATGATCTGCGATGGCAGAGGAAAGCAAGGGGCTGATATAGTTTAAATAGCTGTGGCAATGAACACTGGCCTGGCTGTACACTATCAGACAAATGCAGAGTGCGTGTATTTATTCATTGAAAAGGGCATTATATATATACATATAATATATATATACACACACAACATGTGACTGAAAACACAGCACATTTCAGGATCATTCAGAAAACGTAGGGTGCTATAGAATTCTTTATTCCCATTCCTGGGCATTCCCTACCAATTATAACCCTCCAAAGACCAGGACTGATTAACCCTCAGCAGGTACAGCATGTTTTCTGAGCTAATCTAATCCCTAATACATGTCTGATTTCCAGTCAGTACTGTCATATTTGAAGCTCTGAATGATCAATACCGAATGCATATCTTGAGGCAGTGACCATTCCATTACATAAAATATTTGTCACAAAATGGACCATATATTATAAAACAATACATTTAACAGACTAATACCCATATTATTATAATCCCAACTGTTGTTTCTATTGGACATGTCAGGTTCCAGAATGAAAGCTAGCTCACAGAGAACAAGGTGTAGAGCTGGATGAACACAGCAGGCCAAGCAGCATCTTAGGAGCAGGAAAGCTGACGTTTTGAGCCTAGACCCTTCATCAGAAAAAGGGGAGGGGGTGAGGGTTCTGAAATAAATAGGGAGAAAGGGGGAGGCGGATCGAAGATGGATAGAGGAGAAGATAGGTGGAGAGGAGACAGACATGTAAAAGAGGTGGGGATGGAGCCAATAGTGGTGAGTGTAGGTGGGGAGTTAGGGAGGGGATAGGTCAGTCCAGGGAGGACAGACAGGTCAAGGGGGTGGGATGAGGTTAGTAGGTAGGAAATAGGGGCATGGCTTGGGGTGGGTGGAGGAGATAGGTGAGAGGAAGAACAGGTTAGGGAGGCGGAGATGAGCTGGGCTGGTTTTGGGATGCAGTGGGGGGAGGGAAGATTTTGAAGCTTGTGAAATCCACATTGATACCATTGGGCTGCAGGGTTCCCAAGCGGAATATGAGTTGCTGTTCCTGCAACCTACAGGTGGCATCATTGTGGCACTGCAGGAGGCCCAGGATGGACATGTCATCCGAGGCTTGGGAGGGGGAGTGGAAATGGTTTGCGACTGGGAGGTGCAGTTGTTTGTTGCGAACCGAGCGGAGGTGTTCTACAAAGCGGTCCCCAAGCCTCCGCTTGGTTTCCCCAATGTAGAAGAGGCCTCAACGGGTACAGTGGATGCAGTATATGACATTGGCAGATGTGCAGGTGAACATCTGCTTGATGTGGAAAGTCTTCTTGGGGCCTGGGATGGGGGCAAGTGTAGCACTTCCTGCGGTCCAGCTCAATACTTTGTTGTCTCGGATTCTCCAGCATCTGCAGTTCCTATTATCTTTGATAAAACACAGTTTGTTTTTCTTTAATTTAATGTGGCAGGCGTTCACTGAAACATAAACATGTAAGGCTACAGATTTGGTTTTAACAATAAAACTGAAGTTTAATACACAAAAACAAATAATAATAAAATAAGCCAAACCAGCTTGGGCAGCATGGTGCCTCAGTGGTTAGCACCGTTGCTTCACAAGTCTAGGGGTCAGGGTTCGATTCTAGCCTTGGGGACTATCTGTGTGGAGTTTGCACATTCTCCCTGAGTCTGTGCAGGTTTCCTCCGGGTGCTCCAGTTTCCTCCCACTGTCCAAAACTGTGCAGGCTAGGTGGGTTAGCCCTCGGCAGCCCTCTCCACCTATCTTCTCCTCTATCCATCTTCGATCCACCTCCCCCTCTCTCCCTATTTATTTCAGAACCCTCACCCCCTCCCCTTTTTCCGGGAAATACAGGGATCATGGGGTGGGTCTGAGTGGGATGCTCACCAGAGGGTTGGAGTGGATTTGATGGGCTGAATGGCTTACTTCCACACTATAGGGCTTCTGTGATTCTAAACGTAACAGTTTGAAAGATTTCAAAACACTTGGTGAAACAAAATTCCACCCACTCACTAATGCCATCACTATAGAGTTGCTCAAAATTTAGACGTATTTACCTTCACAATCCAATCTGAAAGTTTGACTCAACTACTTCGCAGTTCCTGTCCTGCAAACTGCAAAGTCCTTTCTTCCTGGAACATTCATAAAACTGAGAGTTTAGACTTTGTTTGGATGATGTGTCCCCTAGTTGAATAGCTGCCAGTATATAGGAGCTGTGCCACATGAACATGAGGTTTTCAGCAATTGTAGGTCTTTATTTATTCACAGGATGAGGGCATTGCTGGCTAGGCAGCATTTATCGTCCATCCCAGAGGGCAGTTCAGAGTCAATCACATTGCTGTGGGTCTGGAGTCACATGTAGGCCAGACCAGGTGAGCACAGCAGATTTCTTTGCCTAAAGGGCATTAGTGAACCAGATGCATTTTTCCTGGCAATCGACAATGGTCATCATTAGATTCTTAATTCCAGATATTTTATTGAATTCAAATTCCACCATCTGCTGTGGTGGGATTCGAACTTGTGTGCCCATAACATTACCTGGGTCTCAGGATTAACAGTCCAGCGATAATACCACTAGGCCATCAGAACAGAGAGGGTTCTGGGTTCTGAGAAAGGGTCACCAGACCTGAAACGTTAACTCTGTTTTCTCCTTCACAGATGCTGCCAGACCTGCTGAACTTTTCCAGCAACTTTGTTCTCGTTCCTGATTTACGGCATCCGTCGTGCTTTCGGTTTCCCTTCACAGAAATACTGGACATTCCACTTAATCAAAATACATTTACACCGACTCTAAACTATCCGGAAGCCAATTCACCACAAAGGGGACAACAGAAACACAATAGATAAGACAGATTTGAGAGGTGATAATGGGGCACACAGTCTGTATCACTGCTAGCCCTGATCTGGGGGATAGATCGAGTGATCCCCACAGTTATCTCCAGAAGAGGGATCCCACCCAGCTAGTCTCCCTGAGAACTATCTCCCTGCAACCTCCAAACATAGGTCTGTTCTGTATCAGGGGAACCAACGTCAACTGACCACGACCAGCCGATCTGACAAATGACGATCTCCAAACACCACTGACATGAGTGACCAGGCCTCAGACACATCCTGAGGTGAAAACTGGCTCTTAAAACCACGACAGAATCAGAAAACCTAAGTTCTCAAACCAGACCGAAGGCCTACACTGTCTGAAGTCTTCAGCGAAACACCGTCTACAGCAAGTGGGAACGACAAGCTATATTTCAAAATCGTATTTATCTCCAGTGGTGAGCCTATTTCCTCGAGACCCAAAGTATCTAACCTAGCTAGCAGGGAGGGGAAGATGGGTTGGTGACAGTTCAGGGCACCCCAAGCTCAGGAAGTCTGATTAAAGTGCCTGTGTTTGAAACCACTGCCTAGTTCCTAATAGTAATTAGCCTGTGTTAAGTAAATAACTGACAGTGTGAGTTTCACTGTTTTCGATTTGCCTTTTTATATCTTGCATTTTATTCACCTTTGTGCTATTCCCCTGTTTATTACTTTTGCCTTTTTATTTCTTGTGATATGCTCACATTTGCATTTAATAAACACAGAGATTATTTGCCCTCAAACACATGTCTACTACCTTCTTCACTTCACATTCTTAAATTAAGTCCAGTGTCAGAACCAGGGATCTGGGATTGATTTGAACCATCTAAAATTCAGCAGATTGCTAATTGCAAACCAGAATCCCTACGCTGTAAATTGGGGAAATATTTCTGGATCTTCTCTTGGCTGAAGAGAGACAAGTTGGAGTTGAGATAATGGGAACTGCAGATGCTGGAGAATCCGAGATAATAAAGTGTGGAGCTGGATGAACACAGCAGGCCAAGCAGCATCTTAGGAGCACAAAAGCTGACGTTTTGGGCCTAGACCCTTCATCAGAAAGCCTGGTTTTTGTGGTCCTAAGATGCTGCTTGGCTTGCTGTGTTCATCCAGCTCCACACTTTAATATCTCAAGTTGGAGTTGATACAGATCTTATTGAATAGTGAACAGGCTTGAAGGGCAGAATGGCCTCCTCCTGTTCCTATCTCATCAACAATATGATGATGAATGGTTCAAAGCATTTTCATGAATTTGAGCTTCAGGACTTAACGTTCGAAATGACAAGTAACAACAGTCACTGGTGGGAATTCCGATCGGCTTAATTCAAACCTGGATTCAATTGTCAACTGAAATAACAAGGTACAGAGCTGGATGAACACAGCAGGCCAAACAGCATCAGAGGAGCAGGAAGGCTGACGTTTCGGGCCAAGACCCTTCTTCAGAAAAATTGTCAACAATTTGGCATTCTGCAGGGTTATAACTCCTATGAGAAAGTGGTCTCTTCACTCACAGATAACTACTGACACACTGAAGAATTGTGGTTATTCTACCCTGTTAGGATGAACACGACACATTTCACTGAAGGTCAAGATTATTTTCTTTCATTCTAACAAGAACATGAAAAGGAAATGAAATTGTAGTTTCTCAACCACATCTTTCTTTTGGCAAAAAATAAGGAAGTTCAATTACCACATATCATTCCTTGCAATTAGTTTGCAATGCCCTACAAAGAACAAAACCCTAAAGGTAAGAAGCCTTATCATCACTTTTTGTTTTACTCCATTCTATTTAAGAATGAAATGAAAATAATTCACATGTCTACGGCAGGATGGGACTAATTTGCAATGCATTGAAGCTTAAAGAGTCCATTCAACTAATCTTCAACGAGCTGCCCCCAGCAAATGTAAACATATTGAATACAGGATTTCATCAACAGTTATTGCTATGTCTAGACTGGTAATAACTCAGATATAGAATAATACCAACTGACTTGTGAATGATATTATCTCCTTACATCCAATGGCATATCAGACAGATAAAGCATGTCTTTAAATCTATTCATAGCTAGACTTTCCTGAAACAAATCAGAACGTTGAGGGGTACCACCTCACATTAACTGTAATTGACCAGGACACCAGTCCACTTTAACCATCTGCTGCAGGTGCATCTGAAAGCTGATAGTTAACCTGCTACAGCCGCATTATAGATGTTCCTCCTGCGGTCTCCTAGCTCTGAGGTGGGATTTGAACCTGAAGTTTCTGGATCAGAGGTAAGGTACCTCCTGTGCCATAGGCTCCCTGTGAACACATCACCTACATGGCAATGACAATTTCTAGGTGTGCCAAACAGAATATAGTTTGAGGCAATTCAACCATGGGGCAGCATCGTGGCTGAATGGTTTAGCACTGCTGCCCCACAGCACCAGGGACCCAGGTTCGATTCTACGCTTGGGCAGCTATCCGTATGGAGTTTGCATATTCTCCCTATGTATTTATGGGCTTTCTCAAGGTGCTCTGGTTTCCTCCCACAGCCCAAGTTAAATGGGGTGGACATGCTAAATTACCCTTAGTGTTTTGGGATGTGTTGGTTAGATATGTTAGCCATGGGAAATGCATGGTTACAGGAACAGGGTAGGGAGATGGGTCTGGATGGGATGCTGTTTGGAATGTAGGTGGGGACTTGTTGGGTTGAATGGCCTCTTTCCACACTGTAGGGATTCTATGGAAACTATGACGTAAGTCAATAAGGAAGTAAAGGAAGAGAAAATAAGTATTTAAATTTTCCATACCAATGAAAAACACACCACAGTATTTAAATGAGTAATGAGGTTTTATTAATGTAAAATATATCAGTAACTGATTGCCACTGCTACTAAATAAAGCAATGCAGAGCAAGTTAATAATTAATCCACATTTATAACATTTCTACATACAGTAATACAAAGATGAACTGCAATAATAAATTAATTCACAAAGATAGATAAATCACAAACTCCTTATCAAAACAAATGGTCAATGTACAGAACACTTCCAGTTTCTACACCATCACAGCGCTATTTCCAATTCTGCTTCAGTCACTACCAATACAATGTGGACACACAATACCACATCAAAGACATTCAAGAACATTGGCAACAGAAACACCAATACAAAACAGCTCAGAAATCTAAATGTTCTCTCAATGATGCAACATTTCTGCAGAATTTAGGGGCCCCGCCACGCAGTGCTGCCATAATAAACAACACGGTGGCTCAGTGGTTAGCACTGCAGCCTCACAGTGCCAGGGACCCGGGTTCGATTCCAGCCTCAGGTAACTGTCTGTGCAGAGTTTGTACATTCTCCCCGTGTCTGTGTGGCTTTGCTCCAGTTTCCTCCCACAGTCCAAAGATGTGCAGGCTAGGTGGATCGGCCATGCTAAATTGCCTGTAGTGTTCAGGGGTGTGTGGGTTATAAGGGGATGGGTCTGGGTGGGATGCTTCAAGGGCAGTGTGGACTTGTTGGGCCGAAAGGCCAGTTTCCACACTGTTGGGAATCTATTCTAACTGGATGGACAAAATATTTCAATCTTACAGGAGCAAAAACAGAAATTGCTGAAGAAACTCAGCAGGTCTGGCAGCATCTGTGGAGAGAAAACAGAGTTACCGTTTCGGGTTCGGTGACCCTTCCTCAGACCCTTCTTCTGAAGAAAGGTCACCGGACCCAGAATGTTACGTCTGTTTCTCGCCACAGATGCTGCCAGACCTGCTGAGTTTTCCCGGGAATTTTGGCTTGTGTTTCTGATTTCCAATGTCTGCAGTTCTTTTGGTTTTTTTATTCAATCTTACATTGTTAGTTTCACTAAACAAAAGCTTTAAAAAGTCGCAGCTTGTCAAATGAGGAGCAGCTGGGTTCATGACTCTATTAACCTCATAATTATTTGGTAAACACCTTCTCTGAGCCTGGAAAACTAATTTCACACGAGTGCAAGACGAATTTCTCCAAAAAATTTTTAAACCGTGTTTCTTCTTAAAAGTTTATCTTTGTTTAAGCTTCTGTCTTAATCCTATAAAAGCCATTTAGTCTGCTCCGTGGAAATTTAAAGATGTACCGTTTCACTACTTTCAATGTTTGCTTTGCTGTGTGGGGCTACTTAAAGAATGATTGTCTGCTTACTCTGTGAGTTGACATTACTGTTGCTCCAGGCTCAGATGTCTCCTGGACTTCGTGCCAGGCTTAAAATACCATCAGAAAAAGGAACAAATCACAACACACAGATCATCAGATTTTTTTTTTACATCTATTTTCAAAACGCTCCATTGTTGACTCTAGATGGGTGGTAAATTATCTAAGGAAGTTTGAATGCGTTCTGAAGAAGAGTCATTTTGTTCTTGAAACTGTAACTCTGTGTCTCTCTCCACAGATGCTCCACCGAGTTACTCTATTTCCAGAATCCGCAGTATTTTGCCTTTATTGCAGGAATGTTTTCTATTTTTTTAATGCATCCAGGTGATGTGCCTGCCACTAGCTGGGCCAGCATTTATTGCCAATTTCTAATGTCCTCTTGAGAGAGCAATAGTGATCTGCCTTTTTAAAATTATTATTAGCCTATTTTCCCACCAACCTGTTCAGAGATGTTATTACACACCTCTGGAGCAGGTGGGACTTGAATACAGGTCTCACAGCTCAGGGTTAGGGACACTACCACTGTGCCACAAAAGGGGCCGTACTTGAACTGTTGAAGCACACGTGGTGTATATTTTGAGCTATTGATGAGCACGGCATTTCTTAACCCCATGTCTGAGTTATTTCCATACCATCAGGGCAGGAATGTTCATTCCTGAAGTCCTTTCAGTTCTGAAGAAGAGTCCTACCAGACTCAAAAAGCTAACTCTGTTACTGCCTCCGCACTGTTGCTGCCAGACCTGCTGAGTTTCTCCAGCATTCTTGTGTTTCACTTTTCCAGCAAGCATTATAATTTGCTTTTATTTTAATGAGCTTTCATTCAGTGATGGATAGACCCTCAATATGAAGTTATTAGATTCGGAGAGCATGTTTATTGCTACAAATCCAGAGGGGCAACAAGAAATGGGTAATAAATGCTGGCTCAACTAGCAACACGCACAGCCCTTTGAACGAATAAAAATAAAACAGCAGCCTGGATGGTTTGGAGAAAAAAATAGAATTTTACTCAAAATAGGGCTTGAAATTCTTTCATCAGTTTTCACATCGCCTTAGTCACCCGATCAACACACTGCTCAAAATAAGATTTCTAATATAAAAATACATTAGAAAATTACACAATTCCTGACAAATATTTTTAACTTCACCATCTAATATATTTTTTCTGTGTTTGAAATTTCTTCCATCATGTTTCCAACTGACACCAGGGGAAGGGATATAGTTATATTGGGGGCAGTTCAGAGGAGGCTCATTAGATTGATTCCAGAGTTAAGGGGTTTGTCTTATGAAGAGAGATTGAGCAGTTTAGGTCTAGGCTCTCTCGAGTTTAGAGGAATGGGAGGAGATCTAATTGAGGGCTATAAGATGCTAAAGGGGATTGACAAATTGGACACAGAGAGGATGTTTCCACGGGAAAGAGATAGGGTGCTTAACAGCATGGTGTAAAGATAAAAATCTTTCCATCAATGTCAGCAAAACAAAGGAGCTGGTCGTTGACTTTAGGAAACAGGGTGAAGGACACAGCCCTGTCTGTGTCAATGGAGCTGAGGTGGAGATGTTCGAGACCGTCAAGTCTCACCATCTCCAAGATCACCAATAATCTGCCCTGGCCCACCTGCGTTAATGCTACGATCAAGAAAGCACAGCAACAACTGTGGTTCCTGAGGAGGCTAAGGAAATTTAGTGCGTCTGTAATGACTTTTGGAAATTCTTACAGCTGTACCATGTAAAGCACTCTATCAAGATGCATCACAGCATGATATGGCGACCACTCTTCCCAAGACCAAAAGAAACCATAGAGAGTTCGGTACACAGCCCAATCCATCAGGATAAAACCAGCTTTCCATCCATTCACTCCATCTATGCGTCTGTCTGCCTCGGGAAAGCAACCAACAGAACCAAAGACCCCTCCCACCCCAGTTATACTCTCTTCCACCCTCTTCCATCTGGCAGAAGACATAAACGTTTGTAAACACATACAAACAAATTCAGTCCCAGTTTCTTCCCAGCTGTTATCAAACTTTTGAATGGACCTCTTCAATGTTAATTTTGATCTCTCTCTGCACTTTCTTAGCAGCTGTAACACTGTATCCTGCACTGTGTTACCCTGATGCACTTGTATAACATGATGTGCCTGTAAAGCACATATAACAACACTTTTCACTGTACCTCGATACTAAAGTAGTACAGTAGTAAATATAGTACAGTAATATATCAATAATAACAGTATTATAGTCCAGCAATAAATCAAATCAAATCAAATCCATTGAGAATGAGAGGTCATAAATTTAAAATAAGGGATGGCAGATTTAAAACAGAGATGAGGAGAAATTACTGCTTTCAGAGGGTTGTAAATCTGTTGAATTAACTGTCCGGGTGTGCAGTGGATGCCACAACATTGAATAAATTTCAGGAGGTGATAAACATATTTTTAATGAACAGAGGGTTAAAGGGTTCTGGAGACCAGACAGGAAAGTGGCGTTGAGGCCAAGACGAGATGAGCCATGATTGTATTAAATGGTGGAGCAGATTTGAGGGGCTGAGTGGCCTGCTCCTGCTCCTAATTCATATGTTCTTACATTTGAGTTTTTGCACTTTGATTGACACTTGATATAAAACATTCAGTTTGTTGCACAGGTCAGTACCTAGCATGTATTAGCCTTATTCTTCATTCGCGTTCTTTAGAGTAAATGCCCAGAATTCAGACTCATGCTGTCTTCCTCCTGGATCTAACAAATAATATCATATCTTGGAACAGTTAAACTTGTAGCTGTAATGATATGTGTCTTTCAGAGGGATTTGCCTGCCATGGTTCTCTTATAGGGGATTGTTATAAACCTACTGTCAAGATGTCTGCTCCATGGAAAGCATAGTAAATAGCTTTGGGTTCTGTTTTAATGAAATTAGACTAAAAAAACATGAGTGGGTGGAGTCAGGCTCACACAGACCCATGGTTTTAGTTTAGCTTTCAGTTGTTGAAGTTGGGCTTTTGGAGTTGAAGCTGCAAGATACGGTTCCCTCTCTGCTGCTGCAAAGGCTCGAGTTCCCTCTCTGCTGCTGGATTCATTCTGTCAGTGTTCCTTCTTCTGAACTGGAGGAAATAACAAGTCAGGGAAATCTGTTTGGCTGAATTTGCCTTTGCCAGCAGAGTGTTTATGGGATGCTACTATATTGGAATAGTTGATGAACAGTAGTTAAAACATATTATTTTGTTGAGTATTTCGACAGAGTTAAAGTTATGCCAATTCACATTTATGTTTGTATCCTAACAGTGGTGTAAGAATAAAGAATGTTTTGCTTAAAGCCTATTCGTGGAATTCTGCGCCTTAAAATTAGATTAAAAGAAAATAGGGTCTATGCTATCTCATTGAAAACCAAAGTTGCTGGAAAAGCTCAGTGGGTCTGGCAACATCTGTGAAGGAGAAAACAAGAGTTAACATTTCGGGTCAGGCAACTCTTCCTCAGGACTGATGGTGACTGGGAAAACGTCAGTTTATATGCAGAAAATAGGGAGGTGGGTGGTGTAGGGAGTAAACTATAGGATAGAGCCCAAAGAGAGAGAGACAGTTGGACAGACAAAGGAGTTGGTAACAAACAGGCTGGGAGGGTGAGTAGTTGCTAATGGGGACTGTTAGTGACTAACAACAGGGGGTGTGTAATGGCAGGCTTTGTGGTAACAAGGCCTGGTGTATGGGGTGGGGGCTTGGGAAATGGGAGAGTTTAGGCCCTAAAATTATTGAGCTCAATGTTGAGTCCGGAGGGCTGTGGGGTTCCCAAGCGGAAAATGAAGTGTTGTTCCTCCAGCTAGTGCTGGGCTGCACTGGAACACTTCAGCAAGCCAGAGACAGAGATGCTGGCCAGGGAGCAGGCTGGTGTGTTGAAGTGGCAGGCAACAGGTAGTTCTAGGCCTTTTTTGCGAGCAGAACATAAATGTTCTGTGAAGTGATCGCCAAGTCTACCTAGGCTATCTTGGTGAGATGATTGAGGCGTTTTAGTCTGGTCCATAACACAGCCCACCGACAAGTTTTGTTTAATGATTGACAACAAGACTAGCAATTCATGAAAGAAAATAGGATTAGAATAGATAAGTGGTTGTTTTTGACTGTCACAGGTTCAATGGGCCAAAAGGCCTTTCTCTGAGCTGTAGACCTCTATGGGTCTCTGATTAGCTGTTTGTAAATTATCGTCCTCTCCTACATTTGTGTCTGTCTCCTCACCCCCAGGCCCCATGGCAATGTCCTCCCTCCACAAGAGTATTACTTCTGACACACAGTGAACGATGACAGGAGAATTCTCCAATAATTTAATGTTTTTTCTTCTATTCATTTGTGGGATGCAGGCATCACAAGTCGGGATGGTGAGTGGCTTGGAGAGGAACTTGAACGTGGTGGTGTTCCCATATATCTGCTGCCCTGTTCCTTCTAGATGGAAGTGGTTGTGGGTTTGGAAGGTAATGTCTGAGGATCTTTAGTAAATTTCAGCAGTATATATAGGTGAATGAGTGTCATTGTGTCAAAGGACAAAAAAAATCAAGAAATAAACACATAGGTAACTACCACTGAAGCAGGAAGATTATATTATTTTTACAAGGCAAGTAGGCTAGGAAAGAAACAAAAACAAAGTTGTTTTAACGTTAATAAAATGTGAGGCTGGATGAACACAGCAGGCCAAGCAGCATCCCAGGAGCACAAAAGCTGACGTTTCGGGCCTGGACCCTTCACCAGCAAGCACCTGGGGTGCTCCTGGGATGCTGCTTGGCCTGCTGTGTTCATCCAGCCTCACATTTTATTATCTTGGATTCTCCAGCATCTGCAGTTCCCATTATCTCTGTTTTAACGTTAAGTAGGTTTTATAAGGTGGCAGTAAATATTATCAAAAACACTTCTGTTTCCATTCATTGGGTGACGATAATTGTACGAAAATTGCAATTTGTTGTTTAGTGACGTTTTTCAGAATACTGCACTTTATTTCTGTCTTACATTAAAAAGCCTTGAAAATCCAAAAATGACACGTGAGATTGGATTCTACAACAGGAGGGTATTACTGTGAGGGTACAACTGATTGTCCCAATAATAAGGCTCTGTAAGGTATTCTCTTCCTGAAGATAAATTATAATCCCGGATTACAGTAATGTGCAACCTCCAGTCTTTTGAGGGAACAATAACAGGTTTTATTCAACAGAACCACATACAGACGTTTTTAGGGGAGGATATCTTGCTTGGGGCCGACAGTCCCAGGTTCCAGTCCCATATGATCTGATTTCAAAAGACTGTAGCTCCTTCTGCACATGCTCAGTGTGGAGGTCTCATTCACCTTACTCTACAACAATTGCATTGTTTTCATGGGGCCAGCGGCAGTGTCCCTACCTCTGGGCCAGGAGGCCTGCATTCAAATCCTACCAGCTCCAGAGTTGTGTAATAGCATCTTTGAACAGGGTGAATATAAATAGTTAATATCACACCACCAAAATACTACCAAAGATGGATATGTTTCACAAAGTGCAATTGCCGTGAAACTGAAAAATCTATAACTAACCATTTGGAGCAGTAAACATGCCTCGTAAAAAAGCTTGTATCTTACAGTATGTTACGTGCCATCAACTTTAACAGTCTTGATATGTTCAAATATTCCTGATTTGTCCATTGTCCCAACAACCAATTGCCATTTTCAGTTGCATTTAAACACCATGAAATTGCCTGATCAAATTGCTCACAATTTTTCAAGCTCTCTAATCGGAAGCTAGCAACTGATGGGAAATCAGTGCAAGTGATTCCTGCTTAATTCTGGGTGGCATGGTGGCTCAGTGGCTAGCACTATTGCCTCACTATTGCCAGGGATCTGGGTTCAATTCGACCCTTAGGTGACTGCCTGTGTAGAGTTTGCATGTTTTCCCCGTGTCTGGGTGCTTTGATTTCCTCCTGTGGTCTAAAGATGTGTAGGTCAGGTGATAATAGGAACTGCAGATGCTGGAGAATCTGAGATAACAAGGTGTAGAGCTGGATGAGCACAGCAGGCCAAGCAGCATCAAAGGAGCAGGAAGACTGATGTTTCAGGTCTGGACCCTCCTTCAAAAGAAAAAAAAAGGGCCTAGGCCCAAAACGTCAGTCTCCCTGCTCCTCTGATGCTGCTTGGCCTGCTGTGTTCATCCAGCTCCACACCTTGTTATCTCAGGTCAGCTGAATTGGCCATGTTAAATTCCCGTAGTGTTCTAGGGATATGCAGGCTTGGTGGACTCCCAATGACACATGTTGGATCCTTGGGATGGGTTGAGTCTTGGTGGGATGCTCTTTGGAGGGTTGCTGTGCACTCAATGGGCCAAATGGCCTGCTTTCATGCTGGAGGGATTCTATGATGCTGCAATTCTTTGTCACTAAGTGGCTGTTTGCAAGAAAGGAGTTAAATCAGTTAATCTGAGCTCTGAACTTGATGCATTTATCCCACTCCTGTATTAACTAGTACTTAGATTAAGCATTCCAGTACGAAATGAACTGAGCACATGTTCTTTCTCTGTGAAGCTTCAGGTTTTGTCCATTTTTGGTATCAGCATCTCGTCTTTGATCCAGTGAAAGGAAACTTGCCGCTTTGAAAGGCGCTGTCTTAACTAAACTACCGTAATTGCCACTTTATCCTTGGGATCAGCATTTTGCTGCAACAAAGAACAAATGAAATAAGGTCACTCTTCGCACACTCTCCAGCTAAGAACAGGACTGAATGTATGATGAACGGCTAAGGATCCTGGGATTGTACTCATTAGAGTTTAGAAGGTTGAGGGGAGATCTAATAGAAACTTACAAGATAATGTATGGTTTAGAAGGGGTGGACGCTAGGAAGTTGTTTCCGTTAGGCGGGGAGACTAGGGCCCATGGGCACAGCCTTAAAATTAGAGGGGGTAAATTTAAAACTGAAATGAGACGACATTTCTTCAGCCAGAGAGTGGTGGGCTTGTGGAATTCATTGCCGCAGAGTGCAGTGGAGGCCGGGACGTTGGATGCCTTCAAGGCAGAGATCAACAAATTCTTGATCTCAAAAGGAATCAAGGGCTACGGGGAGAGTGCAGGGAAGTGGAGTTGAAATGCCCATCAGCCATGATTTAAATGGCGGAGTGGACTTGATGGGCCAAATGGCCTTACTTCCACTCCTATGTCTTATGGTCTTATGGACTCAGACTTTGGAGTATGTCACTTGGTTACTATCTCTGCAGAGGTATGGCATTTTAAAGAAGAAGGACAGAGGAAAATGTCTCCAAGATTTATACCTTTGAATGTGTATTTTACAAACTTTACATGAATAGGGAGTGGTTAAAAAATCTGACTGGTCTTGTTTGATTTCTTATCATTCCCTTCAAGGTACAAACTTCTGCTGAGTAGGATTTGCAGGTAGCCCTCGAGGTGTCCGAGTAATCCAGCTTCATTTGTAAAACCGGTCGGTGAAGTTAAAGAGGCTAATCAACTGTGGGGACATCACAGCAACTGGTAGTTTTCACCCTGTATTGCTCGTAGAAGCAAATGTTCACGTAGCAGACTGAAATTAGGGAAAGAGTAGGTCGCAGTTCTGTATCCGGTTTTCTATGTGTTACGTTTGCAAGGTATTAGTAGCCAGAATGCAGAGATTCGCGAATGTGATAGAAAAGGACAAAGTTTTTTTAATAATGGTGGGAGACCCTGTTTCTTTTTGGAACAAGGAAAGGTCACAGGAGATCTTTTGGAGATTGTCACAATCATGAGGGAGGCTTTAGCTGAGGGAAAAGAGGGAATTTCCAGGGGTAATGAGTGTGTGGTCACTGGACAATATAGACCAAGTATCACCACCAAAATAGTAGAAATAGGTTAGACGATTCCTTTTGTGTTGTTGCGAAAACTGTCATTAGAATGTGGAACACTCTACCAGAAACAGAGGTAGGAGCTGAAAGGCTTTTGAAAGGGAATTAGATAAAAGTCTGAAAAATACAAATGTTAGAGGGTGAGGAGAAAGGGCAGGACATTACATAAAAACATAACAAATAGCTGGAGTAGGCTATTCAGCCTCGCAAACCTGTCCCCCTACAGCTAATCTACCTTAGGCCTCATCTCGTCTTTCACACCGCTTCATCATAGCCATCAACTCCTCAATATTTCTACATCTATCCACCTCCTCTTTAAATGCTTTCAATGATCTAGCCTCCATAACTGTCTGTGGCAGAGAAATCCAGACATTCCCTACTCTCTTTCCCACACATGCAAAGCATTGAAATTTGCATTTTTCACATTTCTTCTGCCCTGTAAAATCCATTGAATCCAACAGTGTTGGCACTGGGACCATTCCATAACAGCCTAGTTAATATCAACAAACACCACAGAATAAATGTCTCGTCTCTTCCACCCTCTCCCATTGGGCAGAAGACACAAAAGTTCAAAAATACATACCAACAGATTCAAGCACAGCTTCTTCCCAGATGTTACCAGATTTTTGAAAAGACCTCTTCTGTATTAGAGTTGATCACTCTCTGCATCTTCTCTGTAGCTGTAACACTCTATTCTGCTTTCTGCTCTGTTACCCTGATGTATTTGTATAAGGTGTGATATGTCCGGTTAATATGTTAAACAATACTTTTCACTGTATCTCGGTACATGTGACAATAATAAATCAAATCAAATCAAAATCTTGATATCACACTTATGACATTCAGGTTTTAGGGGAACTCAGCTCACATTCACTTAGAGTCATGGAGTTATATAGAGATATACAACAGGGAAACGGACCTTTTGGTCCAACTCATCCATGCCAACCTGATATCCTAAATTAATTTAGTCCTACTTGCCAGCCTTTGACTTGTGTCCTTCTCAACCCTTCCTATTCAGATGCCTTTTAAATGCTGTAATTGTACCAGCCTCCTCCACTTCCTCTGGCAGCTCATTCTATACACACACCACCTTCTGTGTGAAAAATTTGCCCCCTTGGGCCCTTTTAAATCTACCCCTCTCACCTCGAACCTATATTCTTGAGTTTTAGATTCCCCTCCCCTTTGGAAAAGGCTTTGACTATTCACCCTATCCATGACCCTCAAGATTTTATAAACCTCTAAACAGTCACCCTCCCCCTCAGCCTCTGTCACTTCATGGAAACTTATTCAGCCCCTTCCTGTAGCTCAAACCCTCCAACCCTGGCAACATCCTTGTAAATCTTTTCTGAATCCTTTCAAGTTTTACAACATCTTTCCTATAGCAGGAAGACCAGAACTGAACACAGTATTCCTAAAGTAGCCGAATTAATATCCTCTGCAGCCACAGCAACACCTCCAACTCCTCGGGTCTATGCATTGACCAATACAGGAGACCGTACCAAACGCCTCCTACACCCTATGTCTACCTGTAACTCGTGCTTTTAAGAAACTAGCATCGCTACTTTCTCAGTGATATGGGAACTGCAGATGCTGGAGAATCCAAGATAACAAAGTGTGGAGCTGGATAAACACAGCAGGCCAAGCAGCATCTCAGGAGAACAAAAACTGACGTTTCAGGCCGAGACCCTTCATCAGAGAGGGGGATGGGGAGAGGGAACTGGAATAAATAGGGAGAGAGGGGGAGGCGGATCAAAGATGGAGAGAAAACAAAATAGGTAGAGAGGAGAGTATAGGTGAGGAGGTAGGGAGGGGATTGGTCAGTAGGGAAGATGGACAGGTCAAGGAGGCGAGATGAGGTGGTAGGTAGGAAATGGAGGTGCGGCTTGAGGTGGGAGGAAGGGATGGGTGAGAGGAAGGACAGGTTAGGGAAGCAGAGACAGGCTGGGCTGGTTTTGTGATGCGGTGGGGAGAGGGGAAGAACTCGGCTGGTTTGGGGATGCAGTGGGGGAGGGGGAGATTTTGAAGCTTGTGAAGTCCACATTGATACCATTGGGCTGCAGGGTTCCCAAGTGGAATATGAGTTGCTGTCCCTGCAACCTTCGGGTGGCATCATTGTGGCAGTGCAGGAGGCCCATGATGGACATGTCATCTAAAGAATGGGAGGGGGAGTGGAAATGGTTCGCGACTGGGAGGTGCAGTAGTTTGTTGCGAACCGAGGGGAGGTGTTCTGCAAAGCGGTCCCCAAGCCGCCGCTTGGTTTCCCCAAGGTAGAGGAAGCCACACCGGGTACAATGGATACAATATACCACATTGGCAGATGCGCAGGTGAACATCTGCTTGATGTGGAAGGTCATCTTGGGGCCTGGCATAGGGGTGAGGGAGGTGGTGTGGGGGCAAGTGTAGCACTTCCTGCAGTTGCAGGGGAAGGTGCCGGGTGTGGTGGGGTTGGAGGGGAGCGTGGAGCAGACAAGGGAGTCATGCAGTGATCGAGAACGCCCTTGACCGCGTCTCCTGCATTTCCCGCAACACATCCCTCACACCCCGCCCCCGCCACAACTGCCCCCAGAGGATCCCCCTCGTTCTCACACACCACTCCACCAACCTCCAGATACAACGTATCATCCTCTGACACTTCTGCCATCTACAATCCAATCCCACCACCCAGGCTATTTTTCCATCCCCATCCTTGTCTGCCTTCCAGACAGACCACTTTCTCCGTGACTCCCTTGTTCGCACCACGCTCCCCACCAACCCCACCACACCCGGCACCTTCCCCTGCAACCGCAGGAGGTGCTACACTTGCCCCCACACCACCTCCCTCACCCCTATCCCAGGCCCCAAGATGACTATCCAAATTAAGCAGATGTTCACCTGCACATCTGCCAATGTGGTATATTGTATCCATTGCACCTGGTGTGGCTTCCTCTACATTAGGGAAACCAAGCAGAGGCTTGGGGACCGCTTTGTAGAACACCTCCGCTCGGTTCGCAACAAACTACTGCACCTCCCAGTCGCCAACCATTTCAACTCCCCCTCCCATTCCCCGGACGACATGTCCATCATGGGCCTCCTGCAGTGCCACAATGATGCCACCCGTAGGTTGCAGGAACAGCAACTCATATTCCGCTTGGGAACCCTGCAGCCCAATGGTATCAACGTGGACTTCACAAGCTTCAAAATCGTCAGTAGGACTTCAGTAAGGCATTTGATAAGGTTCCCCATGGCAGGCTGATGGAGAAAGTGAAGTCACATGGGGTCCAGGGTGTGCTAGCTAGATGGATAAAAATACTGGCTGGGCAACAGGAGACAGAGGGTAGTAGTAGAAGGGAGTTTATCAAATTGGAGACCCCTAGCCAGTGGTGTTCCACAGGGATCTGTGCTGGGACCGCTGTTGTTTGTGATATATGTAAATGATCTGGAGGAAGGTGTAGATGGTCTGATCAGCAAGTTTGCTGAATGACACTAAGATTGGTGGAGTAGCTGATAGTGAAGGGGACTGTCAGAAATTACAGCAGAATATAGATAGACTGGAGAGTTGGGCAGATAAGTGGCAGATGGAGTTCAATCCGGGCAAATGTGAGGTGATGCATTTTGGAAGATCAAATTCAAGGGCGAACTATACAGGAAATGGAAAAGTCCTGGGGAAAATTGATGAACAGAGAGATCTGGGTGTTCAGGACCATTGTTCCCTGAAAGTGACAATGTAGATCAATAGGGTGGTCAAGAAGGCATACGGCATGCTTTCCTTCACTGGGCGGGGTATTGAGTACAAGAGTTGGCAGGTCATGTAACAGTTGTATAGGACTTTGGTTCAGCCACATTTGGAGTACTGTGTACAGTTCTGGTCGCCACATTACCAAAAGGATGTGGATGCTTTGGAGAGGGTGCAGAGGAGGTTCACCAGGATGTTGCCTGGTATGGAGGGTGCTAGCTATGAAGAGAGGTTGAATAGATTAGGATTATTTTCATTAGAAAGACGGAGATTGAGGGGGGACCTGATTGAGGTCAACAAAATCCTGAGGGGTATAGACAGGGTGGATAGCAAGAAGCTTTTTCCCCAGAGTGGGGGACTCAATTACTAGGGGTCATGATTTCAAGGTGAGAGGAGGAAAGTTTAAGGGAGATATGCGTGGAAAGTTCTTTACGCAGAGGGTAGTGGGTGCCTGGAACGCGTTGCCAGCGGAGGTGGTAGACGCAGACACGATAGCGTCTTTTAAGATATATTTGGACAGGTACATGGATGGGCAGGGAGCAAATGGACACAGACCTTTAGAAAATAGATGACAGGTTAGACAGAGGATCTCGATCGGCGCAGGCTTGGAGGGCCGAAGGGCCTGTTCCTGTGCTGTAGGTTTCTTTGTTTCTTTGTTTCGTTGTTTCTCCCCTCCCCCCACTGCATCCCAAAACCAGCCCAGCCTGTCTCTGCTTCCCTAACCTGTTCTTCCTCTCACCCATCCCTTCCTCCCACCCCAAGCCGCACCTCCATTTCCTACCTACTAACCTCATCCCACCTCCTTGACCTGTCCGTCTTCCCTGGACTGACCTATCCCCTCCCTACCTCCCCACCTATACTCTCCTCTCCACCTATCTTCTTTTCTCTCCATCTTCGGTCCGCCTCCCCCTCTCTCCCTATTTATTCCAGAACCCTCACCCCATCCCCCTCTCTGATGAAGGGTCTAGGCCCGAAACGTCAGCTTTTGTACTCCTGAGATGCTGCTTGGCCTGCTGTGTTCATCCAGCTCCACACTTTGTTATCTTCGCTACCTTCTCAAATGCTTTATTATTTCCAATCTTGCAAACATTCAAAAAAAAAATTCGATACTAAACATCAAAATGATAAATGTATTTCTTTACAATAACAAACTTACAATAGCAAAACACGAGGGCCTTCAGGTGCAGCAACAGGTCATCATTCAATTGATATTGGTATGTTCAAATTAATCACATCAAAACTCAACAGTTTAAAGATCTGTTTGCTTACACTTCTCTCTTTTTATTGTCAAGTTAACCTCCTGAGACTTTACACTGCAATGAGACAATGATTGATTTTCAGCTTTCACCAGTGCATTAAATCCCAGGCATTTTGTTTTTGCTACGAGCTCTTTTCCTTTTTGTTCCAGATGATTGCTCATCTTATCTTTCCTGGGTAACAAGTGGCAGCACTGAGACCAATACACAGGAAGCTGGTTGGTGGAAAGTATAGAGGGGATGTCAGAGGCAGGTTCTTTACGCAGAGAGTTGTGAGAGTATGGAATGCGTTGCCAGCAGCAGTTGTGGAAGCAAGGTCATTGGGGTCATTTAAGAGACTGCTGGGCATGTATATGGTCACAGAAATTTGAGGGTGCATACATGAGGATCAAGGGTCGGCACAACATTGTGGGCTGAAGGGCCTGTTCTGTGCTGTACTGTTCTATGTTCTATGCTCTATGTTCTATGAACCTCATGGTTTCTCTCGGCTAAGTACATTCTGTAAGCTGTCAAACAGAGCAATATTAACCTCCAGCCATGTTTCCATGTTCACAAGAAAGTAACACAATTAATGTTTGAAATGTTACTAAATCCGGTAAACAGTTACTATTATTTGACTGCATTTTGCAAAAGTAGTTTATGAGTTTCTTGTGTGATGGAATGCTCCCCATTTGCCTGATAGAATGTAACTCCAACAATACTCAAGAAACTTGACACCATCCTGAACTGACTTGATTGGCATCTCACCCACAATAATTCAACATTCATTCTCCTCATCATTAGCGCATAGATTCTGCTACCTAGAAGGACAAGGGCAGCAGATGCATGGAAACATCAGGTCTGGTGAGTTCTTCTCCAAGTCATGCACCTTCCTGGTTTAGATCTGTATTTTTCCTTCGCTGCCACTGGGCCAAAATCCTGGAACTCCCTTCCTAACAGCAGGTATATCACATGGGCTGCAGCTTTGATTTATAGAAGGAAAACATTTTTAGCTGAACAGGTCTTTTGAGGAACTTGACGTAATGTTGTTAACATTAGTCTGCTGACTTGCTTTGGAAATACAGTGAGTTATTTAGTGTCGATTTAGATTAGATTCCCTACAGTGTGGAAACAGGCCCTTCGGCCCAACAAGTCCACCCCACCCCTTGAAGCATCCCACCCAGACCCATCCCCCTACAACCCATACACCCTGAACTCTATGAGCAATTTAGCCTGGCCAATCTACCTAGCCTGCACATTTTTGGACTGCGGGAGGAAACTGGAGCATCCGGAGGAATCCCACGCAGACACGGCGAGAATGTGCAAACTCCACACAGACAGTCGCCCGAGGCTGGAATTGAACCCGGGTCCCAGGTGCTGTGAGGCTGCAGTGCTAATCACTGAGCCACCATGCCGCCAGCTTTGGTAATACAGGCCTGATGGACTGAAGGGCCTCTTCTGTACTATACGATTCAATGATTTCACTCAGCTTTATATATAACCTTTGATGGAATCTAAAATTAAATGAGGAAATAATTTGGATTTAAGCAGCCCCTTTTAAGACTGGGGAAGCTCCCCAAAACACTTCACAGCCAATCTATTATGTTTGATCTTTTGCTCTTTAATGGGAGGTGATGGCTCCAGAGACCTGGTAATGTTCTGGGGGCCTGGGTTCAAATCCTGCCATGGCAGGATTCCATGGTGGAATTTGAATTTGGCAAAAGTCTGAAATTGACAGTCTTAAATGATGACTGCAAGTCTGCTGTCAGCAGAAACTCATCTGGTTCATTCTCATCCATTAGAGGAGGAAACTGTCATCCTTGCCTGGCCTGCTGGTGTGGTTGACACTTTATTGCCCTCTAATAAATGATGGCCTAGCCACTGACACAGATCCTGCAAATGATTAAAAAGGAGATTGACAGTCAGTCTTTTAATACAGGGAGTGAATTTACAGACATTGTAGTCTACAAACGGCAACAAGATAAATTGCCAGATAAGCTATTTTATTTATGACCGTCAGCATAGAGGGAAAAGTCCTCTGCTATTTTTTTTTAAAAAGTGTTTTTGAAATTGTTATTGTTGCCCAAGAAGAATTGATTTTAACTGATGACTAGTTTATTTTCCAGTTAGACTTTGCTCATAAGACACTCCCTCCCTTCCAGGGATCATTCTATTGAACCTCCTCTGAAATGCCACCGATAAAACAATATCTTTTCTTAAATAAGGGGATCAAAACAGCTCACAGTACTCTGAATGCAGTCTTGCTACCACCTTGTACAGTTGCAGTGAGACTTCCCAACCGTTATACACAAACCCCCTTGAAATATGGGCCAACATTCCATTAGCCTTCCTGATTACCTGTGTGTGCCAGGTTTCTGTGTTTCATGCTCAAGTTACCCCAAGTCCCTTTGTGTTGCAGCTTTCTGCAGTTTTTCTCTAGTTAAATAATACTAAATAATGATAATCCAAATAATAAATTGAATGAATTGTAAAGTTAAGGCGTGAGATTGCATTGATACTTAATTTTCTTGTAACATTGGAGAAAGCTAACTCCCTCATGAAGGCCCCCTATTTAACAGGGCTTCAGCACATGGACTACAGAAGATCAAGGAGGCTGCTACCCACCACCTTCTCAAGGGCAGCTATAGATGTATGATAAATGCAGACTTTGCCAGTGACACCCACTTGCCAAAAATTAATAAATATCAAAGTTCTGCAGACATATCTTCCCCCATTCCCCCGACATGTCTGTTTTCCAAGCAATTCAGCATCATCTCCTTGCTCTGGTACTCTATGGCCCTATCAATAAAGCCCAGGAAACTTAATGCTTTGTCAAATGCTCTCTCCTGCTGTTCTGCCACCATCAGTGTGCTGTGCACATGTACCTCTGCGCCTGCCGCACCCCCTTTAGAATTATACCCCTGCTTTATATTGTCAGTCTGTGTTCTTCTAAAATGTATCACATCACACTTCTCTGTATTGAACTTCATCAGCCACCTGTCAACCCACTCTACAAACTGGTCAATATCCATTTGAAGTTCTGTTCTGTCCTTCTCTCACTTTACAATCGCTTCCAGATTTCATATCATCTACAAACTTTGAAATTATCCCCTTTGCACAAGGCGTAGATCATGAGTATATCCCAGTAAATGCAAATCTCCCAATACAAACCCTCCTCCAGTCCTAAAAATATTCATTGACTCTCTGTTTCCTATCACTCAGCAAATTTTTGAAGAAGGGTGAGATGTTTGCAATGCACCAATCTCCTGGCACCTCCCCTGAATCCAGGGGGAACTAAAAAAAGTCTAATAAGTACCTCTGCAATTTCCACTCTCACTTCTTTCAATTTCCTTGATGCATCTCAGCCAGCTTGGTGCCTTGTCAATGTGGTGTACCAGCAAGCTTTCCATCACTGCTTCCCAGTCCATTTTGATTCATTCTAGTGATAGAGTTTCCTCCTCTGTCACCATGATCTGAGCAGAATCTCCTTCTTTGTAAAGACTGATGCAAAATATACATTTAACACATCAGCCCTGCCCCGTGCCTCTATGTGTAAATCCCTTCTCTGGTCTTTGATTGGTCCTACCCCTCCTCTCACACTTGTCCTGTTTATATACCTATATAAGATTTTTGGATTTGTTTTTATGCCAATCTTTGTTCATAATTCCCATTTGCTTCTCTTATTTGCTTTTCAACCTCCCCCTCTGAATATCTTCCATTCCTCTTGGCTCTCGGTTGTGTTTTCTACATGACATCTGCAATAAGCTCACTTGTCTTGTTTATTGTAATTTTTATCTCCTCTGTCATCCAGGTAGCTTTTATTTGTCTTACTTCTCCCTTATGAGGGAATTTATCTCAACTGTACCAGAATTATCTCCTATCTGAACAATTCTTGTTCTATTGTTCAGTTACAGTTTATCCCGGGAACCTTTCATTTCAGTCTTTCTGACCCAGCTCTGTTCTTGCCACATTGAAATTGGCTCTTCACCAATAGATTTTTCTTACTCTGGATTGACCATTGCCACGCTGCAACATTATGGTGAACATTGTAATATAATGATCACTGCCTCCTAAATGTTCCCTCATTGACTCTTGATCCACTTGGTTCACCTCATTTCCAAGAACAAGGTTCAACAGTGCATCCTATCTTTTTGGACTAGACACACAGTGCCCTCAGAAACTGCTGAATACAGTCAAAGACACTTGCCTGTCCTTGCCCCTTTCACTACAATTATCCCAGTCTGTATTTGGGTCTTCCATTATAACTAATGTGTAATATCAGCATCTCTCTGTAATTTCCCTGCAGATTTGTTCATCTACATCCTCCCCACCAATTGGCAGTATACATTCTACCAGAAATGTAATCATATTTTTTCCTTACCACTCGCCAAATTGACTCTGCCCTTGAGCCCACTGAGACATTTGTTTTCTCAACTACATCCTCATGCAATCCAGGTCAATGAAAATGTTTTTGTATTTTGGCTTGAGTTTTCCATACTGCAAATGGTTTCCTACTGATAATGTGTGTGCTGTCAGCAACTGCTCCTTTCTGTAGCCCACTGATAATACAACTGGATGAACTTCTGCCCATTTCTCATCCACCTGAATATGTGATGGTCTCCATTTCCTCATCAAGACTTCGTTTTTTTAGAGAGTAACATTCAGGGACACACTCAGATTTTTCTTCTGTGTATGCTTTTTAATACAATTTCTTTAGTTTATCCTCTTTCTGTTGTAATTCAGCTAATGTCTCTGAACTAATAACATGCATTTTGTCCTCCACCTGTTCTAGTTTTTTTCTCAACCATTCAATGAAACATGGTCTCCGATAATTGAACTTCAAGTTCCTTATCTTTATTCTTTGATTTCATATTCTGTTTCAGCCTGTGGCTTTGTGACCTTGTTACCACACATTCAAGGAAATTCCCAGGATATATATCCTGTACTACCTCAACTGCCTGATTTTCCACTGGCATTTCAACCTCAGCAGGCATCATTCCCATATGCAATTCAGCTATATCATTGCCAAGGATAAACTATATTTCAGAACTGAGAATTTCTCTAACTCGTATCGCCACTTCACCACATTTCACCAGATTCTCCAGCCTTATTTTATACAATAGAACACTCTACTCACCATTAATTCCACATGTTACCACTTTTTCTAGCGATACTCCTTCGGATTTACATTTTTCAGCATCAAGGATTGACTTGCTCCTGTATCTCTTAAAATCTTAATTTCTTTACCTACTCCTCCTGGCATACATGACTAAGCCTTACCCATGCAAGTAAATTCTTTGAAGAGATCTGGCACTTTCTTCTCAACCAACCCCTGACCAGACTATACATTCTTTTGCAGCAATTCAGGTTCCGCTGTATTTTCCTTTATCCCATCAACAAAACTCACTGGCTGATCATGTTTTCCCACATCCATCTGCCCAGTGCTTTTTCTAAACTACCAATACTGCAACCTCATGTGGCCTACTTTTATTACAACGAAAACACCTAAGCTTTTTTACTTCTCTTTCTGCGTCATGGGTTTCCTTTTCACCTGATGGCAAACTACCTTGACAAACTTCAATGAGATCCCCTTTTCCCTTACCACCTGAGGATTTCTCTTTTCCCCAGTTTCTATCCCTTACAGATTGAAATTGATGTCAGAAGCCCAACTTTGATTTCTGAGCCGACTCATAATCACCTGCTGTTTCAGCTGCTAATCTGACAGTTTTAACTCTCTGCTCTTGCACATGAGTACTTCAGGAAGTGACTTTTTGAACTCCTTCAAAATAATTGTCACTCTACGAAAATCATATGTTTGATCTATTTTCAATGCCCTTATCCACCTATCAAAATTACTTCTTGTTTGACCCTTTCAAACTCAATGTATGTTTGACCATCTTCCCATCTTAGATTCCTTAAAATGTTGCCTGCAGGCTTTCTTAAGATGGTTTATGCACCACATAAGATGGCTTTATTCATCTCTTCATTCTCCGCAGATATCTCCACTGATAGTAATGCAAACACTTCACCTTCTCTACTTACTAACAATACCCAAATAATCACAGGCCACTTCACTTGTTTAGCCACTTTATCAAGTAAAATGAAAAAGGCTTCTACACCTTTCTTGTCGATCTTAGGCAATATTTGGACACATTTAAACAGGTCCCCACCAGGCTTTTGGCTACAATGGGATTGCTCTCCATCACGGTCCCTCACCCCTACCTTTCACCTCTACCTCCATCATTTAAGTCGATTCTGAGTTTTCAATTCCAACCTCTTAATTCAAAAACTCTATTTCTCCCCTTCTTCTGCTTGGGCCTTCTTTTCCTTTTTATCCTGCCAGAGCTATTCTTTCCTTTCTTTTTTTCTCTGCTAGAGCTATTACGGAGGGAAGGTCTTATGAGGAAAGGCTGAGGGACTTGAGGCAGTTTTCGTTAGAGGGAAGAAGGTTAAGAGGTGACTTAATAGAGACATACAAGATGATCAGAGGATTAGATAGAGTGGACAGTGAGAGCCTTTTTCCGCAGGTGGTGATGGCTACCACGAGGGGGCATAGCTTTAAATTAAGAGATGATAGATATAGGACGGATGTCAGAGGTAGGTTTTTTACTCAGAGAGTAGTAAGGGCGTGGAATACCCCGCCTGCAACAGTAGTAGACTCGCCAACTTTAAGGGCATTTAAATGGTCATTGGATAAAAATATGGATGATAATGGAATAGTGTAGGTTAGATGAGCTTCAGATTTGTTTCACAGGTCGGCACAACGTCGAGGGCTGAAAGGCCGGGTACTGCGCTGTAATATTCTATGTTCTATTCTCTCCTTCTGCTTTTCTCCTGCTTCCAACCATAATTCAAACTGTTTTCATTTCCTTTTCATTTTCAAGCTGCTTCATTTGCAAATGAATTTTCACCATTTCCAATGATTCCAGTTACATTCCTGACAATTGTAAATGACATGTTATTGCCACAATTATTTTTCCTTTTCACAAAGGCAACAGCAACAGCAGCTTATCTGCCACTTCCAAAAACTTTGCCTTGCTCACTTTTTGTAAAACTCCTGAAGTGACTTCTTCCACCCCCAGGAAACTCTTAGTGACTGAAAGTGCCATTACTACACAAGGCACACCTTATTTAAACCAACTGAATTCAGCACCAGAAAGAGAACACCAACACTCACTGCTCACTGCCCCTGAACTCATTCATCCTAAACCCAACCTAGAGTTACAGATTACAGACAAGACCCCCCAGTTTGTTATGCACCAGACCAAACCCCCTCAAAATATATTAAGAAGATAGTTTAGACCCTAACTTTTTCTTATTTTAAAGGTAAGTATAAGGCGTTGTGTTCCAGATGCAATTGGATTACTCAAACTAATTGACAGGAGTAATGGGTCCAAAGTTGATCGTAACAGTGTTCACTTGTATGTTGACAGAAATGGATTAGGCTTTCATCTTTCTGGAATAGTCCCTCCCTCACCAGCTGAAAACAGGTAGATATGATACCTTATTGAATTTGTAGAAATTTACTCCCAATATTTAGGATGCCTATAGCCAGAAAGTGTAGTATCGCTGCTATCTGGTCTCAATGGCCATCTTCAGTGCTGCAATGACCCCATGGCACAATTGGAATCTCTGATGAACTCCGTGAACACTTTGCACCATTTGCTCACATCTCCAGCAGGACCTTTGCATTCATTGCTTCACTTCCAGGTAGAATGTTTGGGCCCATGAATTTTCTCTCAGATTATTCAGACTGGGTAAAATCTGACTTCTGATTAATAAAACTAGTGCATTTCTTGATCATTCAGTGTGACCTCCGGGGGTCATTAGGCCCGACCACAGCTGGAATACTGAGGACAATTTTGGGACCTTATCTAAGGCAAGATCTAGTGACATTGGTAGTCTAGAGGAGGTTCACTAGGTTAATTCCAGGTTTGAAGGGACTGTCTTGTGAGGAAAGGTCGAGTAGGTTAGACCTGTACTCACTGTTGTTTAGAAGAATGAGAGGAGACCTTATGAAACATACAAGATTCTTTGAGGATTTGTCAGGATTTGAGGTTCCTTCCCCTTGTGGAAAGTTTAGGACCAGCAAACATAATCTCAGAATTAGAGGTCGCGTATTTAAGATAGAGATGACAAAGACTTTCTTCTCTCAAAGGATAATTAATCACTGAGAGTTGTTGAAGCCGGGTCATAAATTACATTTATGTTATCATAGCATCCCTGCAGTGTGGAACCAGGCCATTCAGCCCATCAAGTGCACACTAACCTCTGAAGAGCAACCCACCCCACCAACCCTATGCCTATAACCTTGCATTTCTAATGGCTAATCCATCTAGAAGGCATATCCCGGGACACTATGGGCAATATAGCATGGCTAATCTACTTAACTTGCCCATTTTTGGACTGTGGGAGGAAACTGGAGCACCTAGCGGGAACCCACACAGACACGGGGAGAATGTGCAAACTCCACACAGGCAGTCACCTGAGGGTGTAATCAAACCTGGGTCCCTGGAGCTGTGAGGCAGCAAGCACTAACCACTGAGGCACCGTGCCACTCTAAAGCTGAGTTGGACAGAATTTTTAATCAGTGAGGAAATCAAGGCTTACGGGAAGAAGGCAGGAAAGTGCAGTTGAGGATTATCAGATCAGTCATGATCTCATTGAATAGCGAAGTAGACTCAATGGGCAGAATGGCCTACTCCTGCTGTTACGTTTAATGGTGTTATAGATGTCTGCGCCCTAACTGATGAAAGAGATAAACAGTGATACCCTATGGACTGATATGTACCCGCCACCAGTGTCAACAGCAGGTTGGCACCCAGCAACAGGGCCAAAACCAACACCCCATTTCATCATGTGGCAGCTCCATGCGTGGCAGTGCTCTCAAGGAATTTCCTTCATGGCCAATAACAAAGATCCATTGAGTGAAGGTCACCCCTACTTGGAATGTTTACAGCATGTATATTATCTTGTGTAGGTGGAAGGATGCAAACTAACTCATTCCAACTAACCCAATGTAGGAATTTAAAACAGGTGGTCACCATCTCAGGATAAGTTGATGTTAATATACAGACACAGTGAATGGTTTTCATCCCATGAAAGACTTTTAAAAAATTGCATTGGGAATCAAAGGACATGGTACGTGAGCAGGAAAATGGTGTTGACAAGATCAGATACCATCTTAAGAAATGGCGGTCCATGTTCAATGGGCTATATCATCAACTCCTGCCCTTGAGGCCCAATGTCTGGTGTTCTTGTCCAGCTGATTAGTTCTGCACTTGAATAATTGGTCAGTTATTGCTTTAGTCCTTCCGTGTTAACCCCTTAATTCCTGTTAAGCTGTTGCTGGAGCTTGTGAATGTTGTAACTTACACTCAAATATATGATAACACCTTCACTCTTGCCCTGCTCATAGTCAAACAAATCAGCATTAAAAATCTGTAGTGAGGTAGAATATACATCAATTTATTTCAAGAAAATATGTTCTAAAACAACGTTATCTATTCACAGACCATGAGTTCTTCATTTCGCTTTGTGATTCCTAATGAGATTTGCAGAGCCATGACGATGTTGCCTTAAATGGGACATGAAGATGACCCAAACAAAACCCCAACATCCAAAAAATGCCATCCTGAAGACCACAGGTATCAAGCCATAATTGACTATCTGGAACAAGACAGAAATGCATTTCAACTATGAGCATTGGCAAGAAAGTGCAAATTGACTATTAAGCTCTTGGTTGCAATAAAGAAATATACCTGTACTGTAGGCCAATATATGACAGCAACCTAGAAATAAAACACAGGTTGAATTATAGATTAATGAAGTCTCAGTAAAATTATCTCAATAGTAGACTTGGATTTGTTAATTCATAGCATGATGTTGGCAATTATGTACCGTCCACTTTTAATTACCCTTAAGAAGATGATGAGACATTTTTTCTGAACTTTTCCAGTTCATGTGATATGGGGACATTGTGATGATGCAGTGGCTTTAAGGGGCTATTTTGTTATTTTTTAAGAGTGAGTTTGAATGCGAGAAGACAATCAGTCAGTGGTAATGCGGCCTTAGGCTTCATTTTAAAATTGGAACAATAGAAGCAGCCAGGATGGGTGTGGCCAGTTCTCACAGACCAGGATTTCTAGGGGGTTTTTTTTAGTTTTTAGGTTTAACTTTAACCAGTTGCTGTTGGAGCCTCAAAGGGCAGAAGTTTCTGGAGATTTGAAGACCAACAAGCTATCTTTTCCCCCTCTCGGTTATAGCTTAAAATTTGGGCTTCTCCTTGCTGCTGGACTGCATGTGAGAAAATTGGATTTCTGATTTTATCTTTTTGCCAAAGGGTGTGTTTATAGGATGTGACTATATTGGAACAGTTAATTAGTAATCGCTACTGTATCTATTATTCTGTTAAGTTTTTTGAGATTAGAATAACTCCTCTTTCTTCTGTTGTATTTTAACTACAGTGTTTAAATAAATTGTCTTGCATAATGTTGAGTAGCTTAACCAGTTGCATAGATGAAGGGTCTAGGCCCGAAACGTCAGCTTTTGTGCTCCTGAGATGCTGCTTGGCCTGCTGTGTTCATCCAGCTTCACACTTTGTTAGCATAGATGGCACGTTACATTTGCCTTCGAAGTAAGAGAAAGTTAGGATCTAGGCTACCTTCTTAAAATATTCTGAGGTGGTCTGGTCTGGTGTGCTGTTAGCGAGGGAGTTCCAATGTTTATACCCAAGGAATGCATTATATGTCCAAGTCAGGATGGTGAGTGGCTTGGAGGGGAACTTGCAGGGGGTGGTATTCCCATTCATCTGTCACTCCAGGTGGTAAGGCTTTGGGAGGTGGTATCAAGGGAATTTTGGTAAGTTGCTGCAGTGCATCTTGAGATGGTACACGTTGCTGCTACTGAGCATCAGTTGTGGAGGGAGTGAACATTGTAGGTAGCGGGTGCGATGACATTCAAGCGGACTGCTTTGTCCTGGATGATATCGAGCTTCACGAGAGTTGTTAGAGCTGCACTCATCCAGGTAGGTGGGGATTATTCCATCACACTCCTGACTTATGCCTTGTAGATGGTGGACAGGCTTAGGAGAGTCAAGTGGTGAGTTACTCATTGCAGAATTCCCAGCCTCTGACCAGCTCTCGTAGCCATTATATTTATGTGGCTGATCCAATTCAGTTTGTGATCAATGGTAAACCCAGGATGTTGATTGTGTGGCCAGCAAATGGGTTTTCCTCCCTATAGTGAACATTTGTAAAAAAAATTAACTGCCACATTTAATAAATTATTCCTCACTTTAAAACAGAGTGAGGCAGTGGAAAATAATCACAGAGATGGCATCTCATTGAATGCAGGGACTAATGAATATGGATTTAAAACATTAAATAAGACAAAAGTAATCTTGCAGTAAGGTTTAAGAGTAGATTTGTAGCTCGCATTGTGGATGTTGAGGTTGGTTGGCTCACCGAGCTGGCTCACTGTTGTGCCGCAGATGTTTCATTACCCTGCTGGGTAACATCATCAGTGCAGCCTCCGATGAAGCGCTGTTGAGTTTTCCTGCCTGGTTTTACACACTCATCGCTATCCACATGGACAAAGACAGCCACCAACTTGATTGGGACAACACCAGGATCCTGGGACAAGCAAAGCAGAGACAGGCACAGGAATTCCTAGAAGCCTGGTAGTCCACTAAGAAAGCCATCGATAAACACATAGAGCTCGACCCCATATACACTCCACTGCGAATGAAAACTGGAAATGAGGCAATCCAGCCCAACGGACACCAGAGTTCAAATAACAGGCAGTAAAACACAACAGCGCTTCATCAGAAGCTGCACTGATGATGTTACCCAGCAGGGTAATGAAGCATCTGCGCAACAACGAACGAGCTCAGCCACAATAATCCTGCAGTATTTGATGGTGTTATCATACTGCATTATGATGGCTTATATTCTGTGTTGGTAACGCAGTGAAGCTATCAGATTCACAGAAAGGATGCAAGCTTGAACTTGTACTGTTCGTTTCTGTGTAAAACAGCATAGACAAGTTATGCCTTATTGAGTCAGACGTAATCGGGTTTCTTAACAGTTGACTAACTCCAAAATGATTACTGGTCATTCTCACTGAATCAGAGAAACTAATTTTATATTTGTAGAATGCCACTTCCTCCATGGTAATATATTCCACTGGAATAAAAAAAATCTTCTTTTAAAAATTTGTTTATCTTGGTTTTATTCTATCTTAATCCAAACATAATCATTATTTATTGACCTGAGAAGCTGGATGAAAATTGAAGGATATTAATGTGTTTAAATTCCTGGTTTGTTGTGTGTGTATTTAATATCTAATTGAGTCAAAAACTGCACTTGGATCTTGCACTTTGATTTTAGTTAAGAAGTGTAACAGAAAAATATAGCAGATGCTGAAAGTTTAAAATAAAACTAAAAATCACTGGAAATGCTAAGCAGATCTGCAAAAGGACTCCCAATGAGCCTAACACCTCTGCCCAATGTCCAATCAGGTACTGATTCTAAGATGGGTTGTGGTGGGATAGTTAGCATCTGGACTCTTGAGTTAGAGTCTTGACCATTCTGTCAGCTTTTTTTTTCTCCTTTTCTCTTCAGTTTTTTAGTGTTTCTTTTTTGTTAGTTAGCTTCTGAAGAGAGCTTGGTCGTGGAGACGGCAGTGGAGATGGAGAGTGGCAGCAGCTGGGGCACAGCTCGAGCCCCCAGTGGTGGTCACTAGTGGCAAATATAGGTGGGACTGAGCCCATGGCAGGGGAAAGCCCAGCGTGGAGCATCTGCAGGCCCACAGCTTAAGAAGGGACTGTAATGTTTAACTTTTAACTTCATTTCTTTATTTTCCTACTTTATACTAAGAAGAACTGTAGCGTTGAACTTTTTAAAATTTATTTCTTTATATTTTTCTATTCTTGTATTTAAGATTTTGTTGCTAGGTACCTCTGTGCCTAAGATGGTGCCAGGAATGGCGACATTGTGCACTTTTCACTGTATTCCTATACCCCTGTACTTGAGTACACATGACAATAAAAATTAAATCTAAATCTGATTCCAGAGGGAAAAGCCAGTAAGAAAAATAGCAATACTTGGAAATAGTCATCCTAGTCATCTTGACCCTCCATTTTGAGGCCTACCAGACCAGACTGACAAGTTGGTGTCATTCACACGGCATTGTTTGTTTTCTTTCTGAGGTGGGTGTCCCCCTCCCCCAGCTATATCCCTGGGCTGTCAAGATGCCCACAGAATATCAGCATTGGGCACTCAGCTGGGTGACAGACTGTAAGTGGGGAAGTGGAGTGGGGGACGCCCTTAACTGGCCTTTGATTGGCCTCAGTGGGTGACAAAATTAGATGGACCATCTCACATAAAACTAATCCTGATGGAGGCAGACAGTGATGGGGTGTGCGTAAATGAGAGCCGTCCCTATCTCCATGCTTGGTACAGTTGGGACAAGATTCCAGTTAATTAACTCTGCTTCTCTCTCCCAACTGCCGACAGACCTGTAGGGTATTTTACAGCGCTTTCTGTTTTTAGTTTTGTTAGAAAATACATTTGTCTTATTTTTCAGCCAAAAGATTTCGAGGCAGCACTTGTGGAGCAGAGAGAAGCTGGTTGCATTCAGTTTAACTAGCAAATACATCATGAAACGTCAGGTTTCTTTTGTTTACCTTATACGTATCCCAAAATGTCTCTCTCCAGATCGCAAAAATATCTTGTTTCCCTTCCATCATACTCATACCTAAATGAAATTGCAGATGGACAAGAGTAAAGAACATCTCTGTTGACCGAATATTCTGACATTAATGGAAAGCATCTTTAAAGTCTGCTCTTACCACCTGGATTTCAACACTGACAATCAATTCATAGAACCCCTACAGTGTGGGGTCAGGCCATTCAGCCCTCTGAGTTGCACCAACCCTCAAATCTACTTCCCTACCCCATCCCTGTATTTCCCATGGCCAACCCACCTAGCCTGCACATCCTTGGATCCTATGGGAATTTAGCAAGGCGAATCTACCTAACCTGCACATCTTTGGACTGTGGGAGGAAACCGGAACACTGGAAGAAACCCACACAGACACGGGAATCATGTGCAAATTCCACACAGACACCGAAAGGTGGAATTGGACCTGGACCCCTGGCACTGTGAGGCAGCAGTGCTAACCACTGAGCCACACTGTGCCACCCACGTGGGTAGAACACAGAGAAATGTCAATTCTTGAACTATCTGTCTGGTTGCAAAACTGTGATTTAAAAAATTGGACTTAATTGAATGACGAGTAAATGTATTTTATTGGTGTAATAAGACAACAGAGCCAGTGTGAAACAGTTAACTCCACCCATGTTCAAATGTTTGAGATACAGGCAGTGCCCTGTTTATAAAGCAGTTCCGTTTCTATTCCTGTTTGCAAGTCAATTTGTACGAAGTTGGAACAAAATGCAGGGCAATATAAATTAGCTGTTCTGAAGTATCTGTTCGTATATCAGATCTTTAAAATTACGACCCAGTATGGGATCATATTCATAAGTACAAACGTTTGAAAGTTAGACATCCTGAGGAGGCTGTACCTAGGTACATTAGTACCTGAGATGGTGCTTTAAGTGTAACTTTTCAGCCTTTCACAGTATTCATTTGAGTACCTGTGACAATAAAGCTAATTCAATTCAATTCACAAATCAGGGCCTCCTGCACTTACAATCTGAGGTAGACTGGGCGCCCTGCCATTAAAACCAGAAGCACAAGCAGTGTTCACCGCTAACAGGATGCTGTAGCCAAATCAAAAGACATTCTGCCCATCACACAGTTGGGATATCACAGAACTGCTATAGTGCAGAATGACACCATTCAGACCATCATGTCAGCATTGGCTGGCTCTCTGAACATTTTGACTTGGTGCCATTTCCTGCCTTTTCCCTGTAACCCTGCATGTTATCTCCAGTTATATAATGATCCAATGTCCTCCTGAATATCTCAGTTGAACCGGTCTCTGCCATACTTCTAGGTAGTGCATTTGAAACCTGGGCCACTTTCAGTGTATATAAGTTTCAATGCCAGTGTGATGTCGGGCCTGCAGACAGGTGATTTGTATTGAATAGCATACCCCTTTGGGGTGCAAAGAATTATACTAACAACTAATTTAGGATTGTCAGCTAGCGTTGCAGTATGGCAGACTTGCGTGAACTGGATATGACATAATTGAATACCTGGAACCCTGTTCTTTGCAGACAGAAACAATGTGTGCAATTCACTGTCGCTGTTTCAACAGATATTCGCTGACTCATTTATCAGGGTAATGTTTTGGCCCAGCAGTGTTACCTAAAATCATTTAAAATATAAACAAGGCTTGGCAGTTAACTGTCAGTCATTATTAACTGATGCTTTCTCCACAACAATGCCACTATCAATCAGTCTACTTGTCAGCTAATGAGCATTCTCCTTTCATACAGGATAAATGTTGGTTCCCCTTAAATTAGTATTCTTGTGAAATGACTTGATGAATGCAAGCTCAAAAGCGTCAACAAAATTTGTCTTTTTTTTAACAATTCTCAATATAAAATTATGTTTAACTACCTGGAAATGTAAATGATTTTGAAATATTTCAAACCATGGTTTATAAGAGCATAAGAACTAGGAGCAGGAGTAGGCCATCTGGCCCCTTGAGCCTGCGCCGCCATTTAATAAGATCATGACTGATGTTTTTGAGACTCAGCTCCACTTCCCCACCCACTCACCTTTACTGTTCAAAAATGTATCTAGCCTTGCCTTAAACACATTCAGCGAGTTAGCTTCAACTACTTCAGTGGGCAGGGAATTCCACAGATTCACAACCCTTTGGGTGAAGAAGTTCCTTCAGATTTCAGTCCTACATCTGCTTCCCTTTATTTTGAGGCGATGCCCTCTAGTCCTAGTTTCACCTGCGAGCAGAAACAACCTCCCTGCCTCCACCTTATCTATTCCCTTCATAGTCTTAAATGTTTCTATAAGATCTCCCCTCATTCTTCTGTATTCCAATGAGTAAAATCCCAGTCTACTCAGCCTGTCCTCATAATCCAACCCTCTCAACTCTGGAATCAACTGAGTGAATCTCCTCTGTTAATCCTCCGTTAATACTCTGTTAACCTTGTGCACCTTTGCCCTGACTTTAGTCACCATCGTTATCTTCGGCTCCATTTTATATTGGCCTGTAATGTGTAAACTTTGTTATTAATATTAACAAACAAATGCAATTATTTACAAAATCAACCATTGGAACCTAGTTCATAAAATGACAAAATGGTGTGCACTACCAACTAAAGTCCTTCAGTGTGGTCGGCATTTCTCTTTTGACTATACCCTAACTTCAATCCTGCTGTGCATTTCATCCTAATTTGTTGAACTTGGTCAGTAACTGCACAGGAGATCTTGTGATGCAGTGGGAAGTGTCCCTGAGCCAGCAGCCCCAGGTTTGTCGCACTCTAGGACTTTCAGGATGCAGCCACACAAGTTGAACATCTTCCTGAAATGCCCTTGGGAGGTGGTAACAGTGGGAGGATCTCCTGATCAGCCCAAATAGACTTGTGGCTCTGGCCACTGGCAACAGGAAGGACCAGCTCTGAGCAGTAACTGTCACAAACGTGGCTTTTGTCTGCCTCATCAGCTATGGGAAAAACAATGACAAAAACAGAAATTGCTGGGAAAAACTCAACAGGTCTGGCAGCATCTGTGGAGAGAAAGCAGAGTTAAAGTTTCGGGTCAACACAACTGATTGTAACAAGGAAAACGTTGGTATGTATGCTAGAGAAGGGGTGGGGGGAAGGAGGAAGGAGTAAATGATCAGTGGAGATGGAGCCCAGACAGAGAGAGCAATGCAGTTGGACAGACAAAGGGATAGCAATAGTGAGTAAAGGTTAGCCTGGGAGAATGACTAGCTGCTAATGGGGACCATTAATGACTGACAATGTTTCAGAGATAGTAGGAACTGCAGGTGCTGGAGAATCTGAGATAACAAGGTGTGGAGCTGGATGAACACAGCAGGCCAAGCAGCATCACAGGAGCAGGAAAGCTGATGTTTCGGGCCTAGACCCTTCTTCAGAAAAAAACCCTCAGTCACTGCTGTTTCAGGAAGGCTGACGCTTTTTTCTGAAGAATGGTCTAGGCCTGAAACGTCAGCTTTCCTGCTCCTCTGATGCTGCTTGGCCTGCTATGTTCATCCAGCTCTACACCTTGTATATCTCAGTGACTGACAATCGATTGTTTGTGGTAGCAGTCCATGTGATGACAAGGCCTGGTGTGTGGGGTTGGGGGAAGAATACGGAGGAAGGTGCTGAGGCCCCAAAATTATTGATCTTGATATTGAGTCCAGACGTGGCAGGGTTCCCAAGAGGAAAGCTGCATATTGTATTGCAGGTGTTGTTCTTCCTGCTTGCACTGAGCTTCACTGGAGCACTGCAGCAAACTGGGAAAATGGGAAAATCAATGACATGGGAAGACTTGTGATGCTCTGAAAAGGCCTGACTTTCACTAACCCATGTTTCAGTTGTGCCTGAGGCAGGTCACTGTCAGGAGGCTAAAAAATATTGGAACAGACAACTATTGCAATGGGAAAGTTTCCATGATCAATTATTTACAATCTCAACACAAATGCTGATTACAGTTAATTGTGATGATACTTACTAGCCTGTATTTGCAGCAGCAAAATCTCTTAATTGAAATAAAGTGTTAAAATAAGCCTAACAAACACCTAAAAATGTAAATGCAATGGGAAAAGGTACATTGTTGGCAAGGGCAAAAAAAAGACTAAGGCTGATTTTTATTTCGGTTTACACATGTATGAGTATGTGCAGTGTGCTGAAAAAAGACAGAGGCAAGTAGGCGCTATCTGAGTTAGTGGACTCTTTGTAATGACAATGAGATAATTGCCACAACATCACAGAATTGTTACAGCACAGAAGGAAACCATTCAGTCCATCATGCCTGCACTGGACCTCTGGGCATTTTAATGCTGATTTAAGACCTTTTCTCTGAAGCCCCTGCACATTGTTCCCATAAACATAATCACCCAATGCCCCTGATGGAACCACTAAAAGATCCACTGAACCATAGGGGCACTGTCTCATTGAAGGGAGTGTCAAAAAAATCCTGGAAGAACTGCGGATGCTGGAAATCGGAAACAAAAACAGAAGTTGCTGGAAAATCTCAGCAGGTTTGGCAGTGTCTGAAGAAGGGTCAATGGGCCTGAACAGTTAACTCGTAGTGATTTAACCTGAGGGTCACCATGTCTCAGGTGAGGGGAAAGGTTGAGAATCAGTGAATCCCTACAGGATGGGAACAGGCCATTTGGCCTGTCAAGTCCACACCGACCCTGCAAACAGCATCCCACCCAGACTCACCCCCCTACCCTATGCCCCTAACCCATTGCTAATCCACCTCGCCTACATATCCCTGGACACTGAGAGAATTTAGCGTTGCTGATCTACCCAACCTGTACATCTTTGGACTGTGGGAGGAAATTGAAGCACCTGGAGGAAACCCACACAAACATGAAGAAAATGTGCAAATTCTACAGACGGTCGCCTGAGGCTGGAATCAAACCCAGGTCCCTGCTAACCACCGAGCCACCGTGCCACCCTCAGAAGGACAGCTCTTTAAGGTAACCTCAGTCAATGTGGGAATTGAACTCATCACTGGCGTCGCTCTACATTGCAAACCAGCTATCCAGCCAACTGAGCAAACAAACCTCCATTGATGATAATATGACTCATTACCAATATGTTATCAAACACACATACCTTCCCAAGTCTCACTTTTAGCTTCAGCGCCAGATTAAAATGACCTGTTCCCAGTTGCTGGAGGTCTATCTGACCCACTTTCAGGCTGTAGTCCACAATCAGCGTACTGCACTCCAGGGCTGTGTGCTACCTACCCTGGTGCCCAACCCAATGGTACCCACTCACCAATGTAAAAGCCGCTGATGCCAGTGGGAGTTACTACCAGTTGGTCACACACCACCTTCCGCAGGACATTGCTTGGTGCCGTTCCAGGGAACACGTGCTCCATCACCTTCAGCCACATATAGAAGAGGTTGCCGTGGAAACTGAAGGCCAGGAGGGCGACATTCCGAGTCTGTTTCAAGTCAACCTTTTCTTTCCTCAGCAGCTTCTGCTGGGCCAGGTCTCCCGCTGTGAAGATGCTGCTGTACCACACTACGTTGGTGACCCAGGGGAATCTCCTGACTTGTGCTAGAAGAAATTTCAACATTGTTCACTGATCCGCAGAGGGACAGTGGACTGGATAAGCGCCAAATGTGTGCCTAGATCCCTGCCTACTGCAGAAATAAAGCAAAACTGGACGATATTCAGACAGCACCTTGTCAAAAAGGGAGCAAACTGACTCAGTGTCTGACTTTCGGTCAGAACCCAGCCCATTGTTCACATCACCGTGAGATCACTCTGAAACTCCAAACTCTGTCACTGCTTTGTGCAGCTGAAGTAACTGCTTCATCTTAGCCCCGGTTACTGACAAAGCAAGTCAGTTAATAAGTATTCACACTGAGCAAACTCAAATCCTTTCAAACAGATGCAGTTGTCAACCAGTGACAGAGATGGAATTGGGTGAATCTGAGAATTTGGTCGGTTGTAACAAAAGATCAGCGCAGAGAGGGTAAGGAGGTGAGAGGTAATAAGTAAATAAATAATCGGAGCAATTAAACAGAGCCAGAGTGAGACGGTTAAAATGAACTGAGAAGAGGAGAACAGGACAAAAGGTATTGGAACTGAAATAAATAAAAGAGGAAATAAATAAACAGGATGTAAATTCTGCCATTTCTTCTCTTTCTCCTATTCTGCTGTAAAATTGCCCTCCTCAGGATTGAGGGTGGCTTGCTTTTCACTCAGTTTCCATATATTCAGAGATAATGATCAGTTCAGTCTGTGGTCTGGCCCATGTAGGGGAGGGGACACTCCCTCTTATGGCTCGAAATTCCCTCAGCGTGTTCCCAATGTGATATGACAGTGTGTTCAGTACCTTCTGGAATGATCCTTCTCCATTCTGGATGGTCACAAGCCAGGGACTCGCAGGAATAGGTGGGGTGTTGGCGGAGGGAGGGAGAGGATGTATGACATCTTCAGGGAGGCTTTGAGGAGATCCCTAAATATGTTTACACTGTACCCCTTGACAGCCTCCTGCAGTGATCAAGATCCAAGTACAGCAGGTATCTGGTCTGGTGTCAGCTATGCAAACAACATCCCCCACCCAGAGAACTTGATTTACAGTGACTAGGGCCTGAAATTTGGCCAGGTTAGCTTGGGAGACCTCCAACAACCATAACCGTGTGCCAGGTATGACTCCAACCTGTGGAGAGTTTATTCTCTGGTTCCCATTGATTCCAGTTTTGCTTGGGCTCCTTGAAGTCACAGTCAGTTGAATGCAGCCTTGATATCAAGGGCTGTCACTCTCACCTCACCTCTGGAATTCAGCTCTTTTGTCCATGTTTGAACCAAGACTGTAATGAGGTCAGGAGCTGAGTGACCCTGGCGGAACCCAAACTGGGCGCCACTGAGCAGCTTATTGCTGCGCAGGTACTGCTCGATAGCTCTGTTGATGGCACTTTCCAACATTTTACTGACGATCAAGAGTGGACTGATTGGGCAGTCATTGGCTGCATTGGATTTGTCCGGCTTTTTGTTCACAGCACAAACCGAAGAATTTTCCATATTGTTAGGTAGATTCCAGTGCTTCAAGTGTACTGAAACAGCGTGGCTTGGGGATCAACATGTTCTGGAGCACAAGTCTTCAATACTATTGCTGGAATGTTGTCAGGGCCCATAGCCTTTGCAGTATCCAGTGTCTCCAACAGTTCCTGATATCACTTGGAGTGAAATGCATTGGCTGAAGACTAGTATCTGTGATGCCGGGAACCACTGGAAGAGGCAGAGGTGGAATCATCCATTTGACACATCTGGCGAATGCTCCAGACTTATCTTTTGCACTGATGAGCTGGGCATTATTGAGGGTGGAAATATTTGTGGAGCCTTCTCGTCCAGTGAATTTATTTGTCCAACACCATTCACAACTGGATGTGGCAGGAATGCAGAGCTTAGATCTGATCCATTGGTTGAGGGATCACTTAGCTATTCAAATACTTCTACTTATCCTGTTTGGCCTGCAAGTGATCCTGTTTGCTAGCTTTGCCAGGTAATTCCAGGTATGCCTGGAGCTGGTCCTGGCATGCACTCATGTCCAAGAAGTTATATTGAGAGCCTTGCTTTTCTTGAAATATAATAAATAAATAATTAATGTTAAATAAATGTAATAAATCAAATGCAGAACAAGTTAGCACCCTTGTCTATGATGTGGAAAGACTACGGGATCCTGTGTTGCATGGACAACAGATCGATGAGTAACAAATTATGCTTAACAATTTCATAAGCTTTTGACCAATGCTTCACTGCAAAAACAATTGAGACACTGCCAAGATCATGCTTCAATAGCAGATACTAACTCCCTGCAAATAACTTCATTAATGACCTGTACATACCATGTGAATCATGCAACTATGGATACTTAAAATAAGAGCTAATTTGCAACTGAATCATTGTTGGTCTCTTTGATAAATCAGTCAGTAAACTTCTTAAATCAAAAGATGATCGAAATCTAGAATGAGTAGCCCAAAAGCTAGAGTCTAGAAAATTGTTCAAGAAGCATTATACAGAAAATGTACCATTCCATGCAGAAAATTCTACAGAAAATGTTGACTACTCAAAGCACAGTACAGCAATCTACCAGAGATTGACGTATCATCTGAAAAAAATAAACCACATCTGCAAACTTTAGTTCAAAATCCTGAGCATTCTACTGCCATAGTATTTTGTCAGATGTGTGGTTCCAAAACCCCATATTTAAACAAACAATGTATCCACAGTAGAAAAAGGGATAATTACTGAAGATCATGATGCAAGTCAAGATGACAATCAATAACTTCACATATCAATAACAATCAAACAATGCAACAAAATTTGCCTATGTCAATCTATCAGTCAGAAAAAGTAAAGCTTTCAGGTCTTTTTGATAGGTCAGCAAACTGAAAGATGTGGAAAGCACAATTCTTAAAATTTGGAACAGCTCAGCATTGGAAACCAAATCAAATTGTTCCCAATGCAACTTGTGCATTTGTGCTTTAGAACATGAATCTTGAAGAACATGTTAATACTCCAAGGAAACAAGCTTCAGATTATGAATAACAATGCAATGATGGACTACTTCATACTTCCTAGGGGAACTAAGAACAGTATCCAAAGGTAATACTGCAGAAGAAAGTGTATAATCACTTTGTAATTCTGATATACACTTGCAGTTGCATCAGTTCAACTTCTTCAAAGAACCAGGAACAGTACATCTGGCCCTTCTGCTCACCAAGACTGTGCCAACACATGCTGACTTTATAAACTAAAAATCCTTTGCCTCTATGTGGTCCGCATCTCTACTGCCTATTCATGTTTCTGTCAGGTTTCCTCTTAAATGTTGCTATTGTATCTGCCTCCACTACCTCCTCTGGCAGTATGCTCCAGTCACTTACCAGTCTCTATGTAAAAGATCCTTTAAACTTACCCTCTTTTACTTTAACCCCATATGTCCCCTAGTAATTGAAAAGAAATTTGTCTCACTTTGGCTGTCAGCCCCAGAACATGAAACTATCATTTCCTTACCAGGGGTCAAACTAGAGCTACAGCAGTGAGAATGCCAAATCTTAACCAACAGTCTACCTGGGAGGCTTAACAGTGATGGCTGCTCAGCAAGAACAACTGAACCTTCTGTATAATGGCAGTCAACAGAGAAACAGCAAAATCACCAACTTTACCTCAGGTGTTCCTGTACTTTGTTATAGAGACATTCTTTACCCATTTATCAACACAGACTTGGGGAGGGGTGGGAAACATAAAGTTTAAATGTACAGTAAATATTGTAAAACAAAGTAATAATTTGAGAAAGTATATAACTGTTCATCACTGTTTATGACATGGCGAGTAAATCATAGTGAGGTGTGTAATGCAAAGAGGTCAGAACCCTGGAGCAACCTTGTGAAAATGTCACAATGCTGCCCATCACTGAGTATAAATAGTACAGAGAGGGTAGCGTTCTGGAAGACTACTGATGTGGGCACAAACACACAAATGTAGATTAAGCCTTATTTATTATAACTATAAGACCAGAGCCTAGTATATAATTACCGAATGTAGCAGTATTTAATCTTAATGTACAAGTTAAAGTATGACATTGAAGTGTAGTGGCTTTCTCCTTGACCAATCTGTAAAGAACGCAACTCACAGTGAGGCATTAAACCGCAAGTTTACAGTATTTCCCACTTTTACAATTAATTCCTAGCATCTGCCTTATTTCACTATTCATAAAGGGAAAGGGGCGGGGCCTGTTGAAAGACGTGGGGCGTGAGGGGCGGGGCATGGAAGAGGGCGTGGCCACATTCCGTCACTAAATGGGCGGGGACTGAGTGAATAGGCGGGGTCTCACCAAATAAACGTACATGGGCGGAATCTGACTGGATGGGTGGGTCCCGATGGATGGGCGGGGCCCGGTAGGTGGGCGGGACCTGAAGGAAAGAGGGCGGTCTGAGTGTGTTTGTGGGTGGGGTCAACGGATGTGGGCGGGGTGACGATTGATTGGGCGCTTTGCCATGACGGTACCCGTTGACCGCCAGGAGCGGGGCTTTGGGTGATTGACGGACCGGAGCCTAGGTAGCGGCTTGACAGTGGGACGGGTGGTGCCTGGCAGTGATTGACAGCCTGGCTGCGGGGCGTTGGTGACGTTCGACCGGCCCCGGGGGGGTCGGGAAGGGCCAATGGGTGATTGACAGACCGGGACGGCCGGCTGCGCGCGCAGCTGCCAGCGTGGAGACGGGGGCTGATGGCGGAAGTGGGAGTTTGGCACCGGGGCTGACAACAGGACATCGAGTGTGAGAGGCCGAACCAGTGTCCTGGGTTATCCGATCAATTCTTTACAAAGGAGACACTAAAACGAAGTGCATATCGAGATGGAAATGCCCTTGGAGAAGGTAGGGGCACTCTCGGTGACCGTAGGGAGGCAGCCTGAGGATCTGGGCCCTGCCCTGGCCTGGCCTGTCCTGTCCGAGGGCAGGGGGTCTGTGTGTGTAAACCCGGTACTGTCAGTGTATCCAGACCCTAGTCCAAACACCTATCCCCAACCCCGCCTCGCCCTTTCACAAGACAAGACAACTAATGACCCAGGTGCATATATTCAGCTGTTCGTTTCCGGGTGGTGAGACCCACAGACTGGGATTTGTTTGGAGTTACATTTCTCGGAAGCTTTAGTGCTCTTGTAGGTGATTTTTGCTTTTGTTTTCAAAGCTTCAGTCTCCCTTTGCTCCTCATTCTCACGATCTCCCCAAGCAGAAAAGGCTTTGAGATCACAGCAGCACGTCTGGCAACTAGCACCCGTAAAGAGAGAAAAACGGAGTTTAGGTTTCGGGTCTAAACACCTCATTTATAACTGCTGGACATGTACAGCAACTCCGCCGACATTGTAAAGACTGATCAAAACTGAAAACACTTAGCACACATAATGTTTGACTTATGCACATACTTTTTTGTTTTTATTCATTCATGAGATGCGTGTTGCAGCTCAGGTATGCATTTGCTATCCTTGCTGCAATTGCAAAGCAAAGCCTACTTCTGGACCACTTCAGTCGGTGTGTTGGAGGACCACCAGCACTTTTAGGAAGGGCGTCCCAAGATTTAACCTAGTAACAATAAAAGAACAGCAATATGTTTCCAAGTTTGGATGGTGTGTGGCTTGGTGGGGAATTTACAGGTAGCATTCCGAAGTATCTGTTTTTCTTGTCCTTTTAAGTCGTAGAGGTTGTGAATTTGGAAGGGGCTGCCTTTAGAATCCATTAGTGAGTTACTGCGGTGCATCTTGTAAATGACACACACCACTGCCACTCAGCATTGTGATGGAAGGAGTAAATATTTGTGAATGTGGTGCCAGTCAAGTGGGCTGCTTTGCCCTGGATGATGATAAGCTTCTTGAGCATTGTAGGAGTTGCATTCATCTAGAAAGTGGAGAGCATTCTATCATATGCCTGACTTGTGCCTTGTTGAAGATGGACCAGTTTTGAGAAGTCAGTGTAAGAATGGTATGAATTGATTTCATCAGCAGCCTCAAGGGACACTGTGTCCTTTGAAGGACAAGTATTTTGATTATAAACTGAACAGTAAAGCCTGGTACACACAGAAACCAGTATGAAGAGATATAGTCTTAAAGTCCAATGTTGAAAATAAGGAAACAATCATTCAGTGTGGTGTTTGATACTGATTCTGACATCAGATTGTGTGTGATTCTGTTTGTCTTCCAGATGAATGTGGAATAGAGGGGTTTTAACTGACACAGTATATTGCTAATATGTATATAAAGAGTAGATTACTGAAATTTCAAAAAGGCAATAGAAACTGAAGTTTCTATTTGGTATGACTGTCCTTTTAAAAATACCTAAATGGATTATGTAGTGCATTGACAAGTAGAATACAACTCCCTTCAAGTAATTAATCCGAAAGTTAGCATGAATTTTGTGCCATGTGCTTCAAAGTGGAACTTGTTGCTTTGGTGCTGCTGTAACTGAGTACTGGAGGAACCTGGCTTATTGTTTTAATTGTGTGTTGATATGGTAGTTTGGTGTTTGTTATTAAACTAGTTCAACCAAGCCCATGGCAGAATGTGAAGCTGATTTCAACATTTGTGGTAATAGTAGCTCAATGGTAAAGCTACAGTTTTTGATTTATCGTAACCTGCCTAGGTCCCTCATTGTTGCCGTGCTCAGGCTACTTTACATGCAACCACAATCCCATTTGATGTGGTTACTGGATATGAGTAAAAAATGCTGCCAGATCAGTTTACTGCCATTTCATGAGCAAGCTATTGTTTAAAAGAACACATTGATAAGTATAAGTTGTTTTTCATTTTGACCAATTAATTTGAAATCACTTTTCTCACAACTTCATCTGTGTGCATAAATGTTAAGTATACAAAGTTCAGTGAGGTCTTGTGTCACTGGAACAAGTTGTATTTTTTAACTCAAGGCCCATGGATCAATTTCTGTCATTTGACTTGCTTTGGTGTGAGAAATAAAGCTTGACCCTCAGTCAATGATGTTGTCAACAGTCATTTTGGAAATGTAACTTTCATTGTTGTAGACGGCCCTGAGGCTCCACATGTGATACATTTCATCTTGAGGCAAAGCCTACTATGTGGAAATTTTTATAATGTTTCTGCTGTACATCCTAATTCATCGTGGAACATTCAACCATTTACACATCACGTATTTACTTTATGTCATAATGTTTCAATCCATTATCTGACTGAGATGGTCCCTTACTACTTTTTGTTTATGATTCCTCTTGGTTTATCTGTTCATTTTTTTTACATTAGCATGATCTGGAAAATATTTGTATATATTTATTTTCCCATGCCGCCTTTTCTCCTTGCACTAACATTCCAGTCTGCCTGTTGTATTCAATTCTGAAGGAAGGCCGACATTCAAAACACCAACTTCTTGGTTAACACCAATGGGAAGAACGGATCTCTTGTACATTTCCAGCATTTTCTGCTTTAGATTTCGACATTTGTTTCACTTTTAACTGCTTTATCTTTTCTGTTGTATTTTGTTCTCATTAAATATTGCATTTAGTCAAAAGCATTATAATGTATTTCATAATATTAGTACAAACTGTTCCTTTAACCAAGACCTGCAATTCAAAATCAGGGCACTGTGATCCCACCTGTTATTCCCCACTTTTTTCACAATCTCGGCCACTACTCTATGTTCAACTGAGTTTTGTCTTACCTTGGCCGCCTCTTTGTCTAGCTGCAAGTTTAAGAAAACCTCTGCCTCTGATCTACTGGGTTAGAATTAACTTCAAACTTCACTGCTTGTCTGTAGAGGTTTCATATTCCCTGAAGATATATTAGGTGAAAAAGTGCACATTTTGTGGTGTAAAGAACACATGATTTCAAATTTCACGATAAACTTATTATTCATTACTGTCTGTGTCATTTATGGTGCAAAGAAGCTCAAGGCAATGTAGATGCCAGCCACCATAAAATCCTGGAATGGTCACAGCACCAAAGGATGTCATCTAGCCTTCCTTACCATGCCTACTCTCTGCAAGAGTAACTTGACTTGTCCCACTGACCTGTTCTTTTGCAAGCCCACAGATCTTTTCAGTTCTGATAATTATTTGATTGTTTGAAATTCAGAATTGAATCTGCGTCCACCTTAGTCTCAGGCAGTGCATTCCAAATTCTTGCCACTTAACAGCATGAAAAAGATTTTGTTTTCTTGTTATGTTGCCTCTGGTCTTTTGCTGTCAATTTAATTTTATGTTCTCTGGCCCAAGTTAGACCCCATTTAGAGTACTGAAAGCTGATCTTCCTAAGGTGTGGTGCCCAGGATATGTTGGCCTTGGAGGGAGTACAGTGAGGTTTGCAAGAACATCAGACATTAAGTTGTGGGAAGAAATCACACAGGTTAACCCTAGAATTTAGGCATGGGCTTATCTGATCACAGTTTGCAAGACATTAATAGGAAAGTAATAGATAAAGAAAAAACTATTTCCACTACTTGCAGTTTCTAGAACCAAAGGTATAGCCTGAGAAATAAGGTAGACCATTCAGTGGAAATGTTAGGAAGAAATTCTACACACATATAGTGGAAGACGTTTTGACCTCTTATACAAACAGCAGTGGATGCAGGATCAGTTGTTAGTTTTAAATATGAGATAGATACATTTTTGTTAAACAAGAATATTAAGGGATATGGGCCAAAGGCAGATATATGTAATTAGGCCACAGGTCAGCTATGATCTCTCTGAATGGTGGAGAAGACATGACAGGCTGGATGGTGAATTCCTTTCAAGATTTTTGAACACTGTCATGTCTCCTCTCATCCTTCTCTTCGCTAAGGGGAACAGCCCAACTTCTCTAATTGTTGTGAATCTTTCTATTATTACTTTTTTACTTGAATCTGTCCAGACCTAATAAGGGTGTGTAAATTTGACACCTATAAGTTAATTCACAACTCTGATATTAGAAAATGCTACCTCTCTAAAAACAAATGTATTTGTTTAAAAATGGCTAGCTAGTTTACAGTATAGCAATCTTGTCTATCAAGGTGTCAGCTATGGCTCAGTTGGTAGTACTCTGATCTCCGAGTTCAGTGATTGTTCATTCAAGACTCTCTCAGATTTCAGGAGATAACCTAGGCTAATGCTCCAGTGTGCTCGGAAAGGAGTGCCTCACTGTCAGAGTTGCAGTGTTTCAGATGAGACATTAAACTGAGGCTTCTATTTTGTTTACAAAGATAACGTTTGTGGGACATTGCTGCTCACAATCTGGCTGCCACCTTTCCTATATGACACGTTAAAAGATCTTCATCCTGCAGGCTGACTATTTCAGGTAGTTTTGAGGTCGTGAAAGGCACTATATAAATGCAGCTGCTTCATTCCATTCTGGTATTGTTGCATGCAGGATATTCAACAAATCACAGCTAAACATTCTTTTTTGTACATTTGGGGATGGATCGACATTGTAGTTGGGAAGATTTTAGTTTTAAGTAATGTAAATAGGAAAGACGCTGTAGAATTTCCTGTATCTTTCAGTGTAATGACTTTCAAAATGCTGCCAGAAATTTGTTGCCCTCCATCTTAAAAATCCCAGTAGAAATTAAATGAGAAATTATGGGCAACTTATAGAGTAGAATCCCCACAGTGTGGGAACAGGCCATTTGGCTAAACAGGTCTACGCCAACCCTCCACAAAGCATCCCAACGAGATCCATCCTCTACTCTATCCCTGTAATCCTACATTTCTCATGGCTAATGCACCTAACCTACACATCCCTGAACACTACAGGTAATTTAGCATGGTTAATCCACCCACTTGCACACCTTCTGGCTCCAACACTTACTTATTTTACAAAAATGATTTTACAGAATAGTTGTAAAGTTCTTTGGGATATTCTCAAATCATGAATGATATAAGTTGCCGTATATTACATAGCAAGTTACTACTTTTTACTCTAATAACTAAATGTACTGAATAAAGCTCTGTAGTACCAGCTAAGACTATTCCGCGAACATGCTGTCACTAACTCCAGTAACTTCATGCAAATTTTAGTATCATAAATGTGAATTATTTTGTGGATCCATAGCTATAAAAACCTGGACTATCTGTGTCAAAGTTAATAACGCTTTGGTTATGTCACTAGAGTAGCATTGACACTCAACAGCTATATTCTCACTCATTTTAAAGTAGTTTCACAAATACAAAAATGATATTAGAGCTCAGAATCCCAGTTCGGCTTCATTGTACTTCAGAATAGTGTGGTAGCCCTAGAGAAGGTATTCTTTATACTGACTAGAGTTGGATGTCTTTTTTAATATAACGCCAGTGTTTATGAAAGGCTGTTTATGTTTACCTGCTGGGAGTGGTGTTATGTGTATATTCATGAGTGTGCAGGGACTGTGCAGTCTGATGGATCTTGTAGGAGAGGGTTTTGTGTTTTGGTATCCAGCATTGTTATAACTTTATCAAGGTTTCCCACTATAGCACCAACTGCTAATGTAGGTCTTATGATATTGAACTTTTAAAGTTTTGCTTCTGGTGTTGATCCATGTTTTTACAGTAGTTTGTAACATTCATAACGCCCAGGCTACTACAGACATTATGCAAATCATAATGATGATCATCAAGCTGCCATTTAGGCAATGTTTTGAAATGCGAAATATTGGGGTGTGATGATTTTGTTTTTTAATTGTTCCTCTGCCTCCACTGTCTTAAGTTTAAGTTAATTTCACTATTAAGGTTATAATGTAAGATAATTATCATATAACTATATATTGTATTAACTGCACATATAATATGCAGCAATTTCCCCTGTGCATTTTATTTTGCACTACATACTGTACCAGAACTTAATTTGGTTGTACTTAAGAGTACTAAGCGAAAATACTTTGTGTCATATTGGTTTAATGAGACTGTGCCACTCCTCCATATTACAGAGACATATTTACAAGGTGACCAAGGTTGTGCAATACTTTTTCTAGGATACACAACATTTTGAAAAGACATGCAGAATGGGAGAGAGAAGATACCCAATAGTAAATGGTGACATAAGAGCAGAAATAAAAATGAATATTGGCTCAACAGACAGTTAGGATCCATGGCTAAACAAGGAGGTCAGGGACAGTATAAAGTCAAAAACTAAGGCATACCATATTTCAAATGCTAGTGGCAGCAGAAATATAGGGAAACTTTCACACATAAACAAAGGGTACTAAAAATTTAATGAAAAGAGCTAAGGTAAATTACAGAAGAAAGCTATCACAAAAATAGCAACAAGGATAGCAAAAGTTTCTATAGGTATATAAAAAGGAAGAGAGTCACTAAGGTGAATGTTAGTCCATTAGAAAATGAAACCGGAGAGTTAATGGTGGGGAACACTGAAATAGTAGAGATGCTAAATCAATACTTCGCTTGAGTTTTCCCAGTGAAGGACAATAGTACCATTCCCATTGGAACGGGCAAGTCAGAGGCAATAGAAAGCATAGAATTTAGAACAATCAACATTGATAGGCAAAGGTATTCAGCAAACAATTAGAATTGAGGGTAAACAAGTTCCCCGGGCCTGATGGCCTATATCCTAAGGTATTAAAGGAAGTGGTGGCAGAGATGGTGAATCCATTTGTTACAATGTTCCAAAATTCCCTGGACACGGAAAGGTTCCAGTGGATTGGAAAAATGCTGATGTAACGCCCTTATTCAAAAAGGGAGGGGAGCGATACATGGGAAATTACAGACCCGTTAGTTTAACATCTGTTGTTGGCAAAGTGTTAGAATCCATTATCAAGGAATCAATGTCGGGGCATTTCAAAAGTCAAAACGCTATCCATCAGAGTCAGCATGGATTCATGAAGGGCAAATCATGTTTGACTAATTTGCTACAGTTCTTTCAAGATGTAATAAGCAAAGTGAATAATGAGAATCCTGTAGATGTAATATATCTGGATTTCTGGAAGGCATTTGATAAGGTGCCGCATAAAGGGTTAATTCACAAGGTTGGATCATATGGGATTAGGGGTGTTTTATTAGCTGGGTTAGGTGACTAGTTGATGGACAGAAGACAAAGAGTGGGATAAATGGGTTTTTTTTCTGGGTGGCAAGAAGTAACAAGTGGGATGCCACAGGGTTTAGTCCTTGATCCCAGCTCTTTACAATCTACATTAACAACTTAGATGCAGGGATAGAAGGCTCTCTAGCCAGATTTGAGGACAACACAAAAATAGGTGGGATGGTAAAATTGCAATGAGATAAGAACCTTACAAATGGATATAGATAGGTTAGAAAGAGTGGGCCAAAATGTGGCAAATGAAGTTTACTGTGGATAAGTGTAAAGTCATGCATTTTGGTTGGAAAAATGGGAAGGCGATGTTTACCTAAATGAGGAGAAACCTTGGGATGCTCCAGTGCAGAGAGATCTGGGTGTCTTTGTTCATGAGTCACAAAACTAGCATGCAGGTACAGCAGACATTAAAGAAAGTGAATGGAATGTTGGCTTTTATAACTAAAGGAATAGAATATTTGGGACGGCATGGTGGCTTAGTGGTTAGCACTGCAGCCTCACAGTGCCAGGGACCCGGGTTCGATTCCAGCCTTGGGTGACTGTCTGTGTGGAGTTTGCACATTCTCCTGGTGCCTGCGTGGGTTTCCTGCGGGTGCTGTGGTTTCCTCCCACAGTCCAAAGATGTGCAGGCTAGGTGGATCGACCATGCTAAATTGCCCGTAGTGTTCAGAGGTGTGTGGGGTTATAGGGGAATGGGTCTGGGTGGAATGCTTCAAGGGACGGTGTGGACTTGTTGGGCCGAAGGGCCTGTTTCCACACTGTAGGGAATCTATTTTAATCTAATATAAAGGCAAGGAAGGATTCTTGCAACTATAAAAGGCAGTGATGAGACCACATCTGGAGTTTTGTGTACTGTTTTGGTCCCCTTATTTGAAGAAAGATGTGGTGGCATTGGAGGCAGTTCAGAGGTGTTTCACTAGATTGATCCCAGAGATGAGGGGTCTGTCATATGACAAGGAGTTGAACAGTTGAGGTCTATACTCTATGGAATTTAGAAGAATGAGTGGAGGTCAAATTGAGGTAATCAAGATGACAAAAGGCATAGGTAAAATTGACATGGTGTGGATGCTTCCTCTCGTCGGGCATTCTAGGATGAGAGGTTATAGTCTTAGGATAAGGGGTAGCAAAATAAAAACAGTTGAGAAACAAAGGTTTGTGAACCTGTGGAAATTGCTACTCCAAAGTGCAGTGGATGCTGGCACAGTAAATTTAAGAAGGAGTTAGATTTTTAATTGGTAATGAGTTGAAGGTTATGGGAAGAAGGTAGGAATATCACATTTCATTATCTTGGATTCTCCAGCATCTGCAGTTCCCATTATCACTGCAGAATTGCGCTGAAAGGTGGCAAATGGAGTTCAATGCAGATAAATGTGAGGTGATTCACCTTGGGAAGAATAATAGGAAGGCAAAATACTGGGCCAATGGAAATAGATCCCTGAAAGTTGCCACCCAGGTTGATAGTGCTGTTAAGAAGGCTTACGGTGTGTTAGGTTGTATTAGTAGAGGGATTGAGTTCCAGAGCTGTGATGTCATGCTGCAACTGTACAAAACGCTAGTGCCGTTTCACTTGGAATATTGCCTGCAGCTCTGGTCGCCCCATTGCAGGAAGGATGTGGAAGCAGTGGAAAAGGTGCAGAGGAAATTCACCTGCCTGCCAATGTAGTTAACTCAGCCACATTAGGGGCATTTAAACAGTCCTTGGATAAGCAAATGGATAATGATGGGATAGTGTAAGGGGAGGGGCTTAGATTAGTGCACAGGTCGGCGCAACATGGAGGGCCGAAGGGCCTGTTCTGCGCTGTATTGTTCTATGTTCTATGGGGCTGAGGAGCATATCAGCCAAGATCAAATGGCAGAGCAGACTTTGGGCTAAATGGCCTTATTCTGCCCTTATATCTTATGAACTTATCAGGGAGTAGAAAACACAAATGACGTACAATATAGAGGGTAGTCAAGGGACTAATAAGAGTGAGGAACTTATGGGTAATTAGTAGCAGCAGAAGAAAAGCCTTGGACAAATTTAAGGTGCTAAAAGCTGACCAATCCTGAGGATCTGTGCTTAAATCCTAAGTTTCTACAGGTATCTGTACATAGTTGATACACTGGTAATGATTTTCTAACAGTCACTAGATTCTAGAATGTTATCTTTCCACCCCCCACCAAATTGCGAAGTCAGCAAATGTACCACTCATACTCAAGGAGTGAGGGATAGAGAAAATAAGTATGAAAGGTAAGTGTGATTCCCACTTTACAAAAAGTAGATACAATTCAGAAGTACTTTATTGAATCTCTGAAGAACTTTGGGATATTACTTGAATGCAAGTCTTTATTTAAATTAAAATACTCATTTTCATTTTGTTTTGCAGATGGTAGACCCTACTTTAGCTGAGATGGGGAGGAACCTCAATGAGGCTATGAGGATGTTGGAGGACTCTCGAAGGTGAGTTTATAAACTGTACCACTTAAATAACTTAATTAAAAAAAGCTTTTTTAAGAGTGGCGTAAGGAGACAATGTGAACTTTCTTCCCTTCAGAAAGGAAAGACAAAAAGGTCATGTTGAAATTCCATCAGTGATATGGGATCATGCCTATTCAAGAACTTAAAGTAGCACAGTTAAGGAATAAATACATTTATTGTAAATGTCTTCCGTCATTATAAATGTAGACCCTTCCTTTATTTGTTGACAATTTGTTCATCCATGTGTCTCATTCATCAGTTTCTGAGCAATCATCTCAGTAAGTCTAGTACAACATTAGAGTAATGTTCAGATATTTAGGAATTGTTTTACATTCATTATCACTTCATTATGACAGGACTAACATTAAATATTCGAGAACAGGTTACATCAGTGTGGAATTGTCGGTATTCTGTCCATATCTTTTAAAAACTGTTAAGGTCATAATTCATTTTCTATTATTTTTATTTAAATCATTTTTTTGCCTATGTACAGTCAGAGCCATTGCTGTATTTACAGGGCAAGTCTCAAATTAGTAATGTCTTCAATTTTAATAATCAAACTAGGGAAGCAGAGGAAGAGAGAGAGAAGAAGAAATATGCCAGAAAAGATATTCCTGGCCCATTGCAGGGCAGGTAAATAACTCTGTATATCAAACTTGTGAATGATCTTCATTATGTGTTGTGCTGTTTATTTCTCCCTTTTGTTTTTACAGTGTCTTCCTATTTAATTTCCATTTTTATGTACCATGGTAATGTTATTGGAAGCATAATTAGTCCCGCAAATTCAGGGTGTTAATTTTATTTGAGTTCTTTTCATATGGTTTCGAAATGACTACAATTACCCCTTTGAAAAGCTTTTCATTTTGAATTGCATTATCTTGAATACTCTCCAGTGTTAAATTTGGAAAGCTATTTTTAATATATTTAAATTTGTGTGATTCTATTTAGAGGGTATTGAATGACAAGTGCTGTCCCTTTGCTACTTAATGCCTTTTGGGGTAATTGGTTCGCCTAACAGTTCAGTTAGTGGATGTTACAGCAATGAATGTAATGCACAATGAAAATAACCCTTTTTTATGGAGACATTAACATGCGTTTGAAGAAACTGTTCTTCATTTGTTGCATCACTCTCATCTAATGGGAGTTCAGCTGCCTCTTTTTCTGTAGTAATAAAATATACATGAGTTTTTTAAAATACCTCTAGCTGCAAAAGGAATCCCTATATTGTAGGTTCGCTGAAAGCTACCACTGCAAAATATTTATGTACTGTGTCCTAAAACCTTTAATAGATGTGCAGTGCTGAATAATGTTGCATTATTTATTGAGAGCTTACTGGAAACCAAGACTAAGTAATACAGAATTGAAGCTCAGCACGCTAGTCTCACACCAGTATTTTCCAATGTAGTGGTAAATATTTTCAATTCCAAAACTGATTTTAATTGAATGTAATTTTTATTTCGTGTTCAAACACAACACTTTTTCTAGTGGACAGAACATGACAGCTATTCTTCAACTTGTACAGAACCTTATGCACGGAGAGGATGAGGAGGAATTGCAGTCCCATCGGTAAATAGTGAATTTTAGAACCATTATTAAAGGAATAAACTGTGACTAACATATTTATTTGTGTTTAAAAGTCAATACATGAAATAAACAAAGAACTGCAGATGCTGATATCGGAAATGAAAACAGAAATTGCCGGAGGAACTCTGGGTCTTGTACCATCTGTGCAAAGAAAACAAGAGTTAATCTTTCAAGTCTAGTGATTCTTATTTAGTTCAAAAAATTCTCCAGCAATTTGTTTTTGTTTCAATAAAACCTGTTTTTTTGCTTACTTGGTCAGGGCTTGTGCTTTGCTGTTGGTGCCATCATAAGGTTTGATATTAAAACCGCATATGTTATGAAAGAGTGCCTGGAGCATGGCAGTATGGTATTTAAGGAATGGAAGACAACAAAGTGTGAAGCTGGATGAACACAGCAGGCCAAGCAGCATCTCGGGAGCACAAAAGCTGACGCTTCGGGCCCTAGACCCTTCATCAGAGAGGCCCAAAACGTCAGCTTTTGTGCTCCTGAGAATGCTGCTTGGCCTGCTGTGTTCATCCAGCTTCACACTTTGTTATCTTGGATTCTCCAGCATCTGCAGTTCCCATTATCTCTGATCACAATTTAGGGAATGGAAGTGGTTTTATACAGTGTAGCATCCTACAATGTATCTAGATCTGCAGCTTTAGTTGATGACAAATTACTACAAATTTATCTGTAATGCTAGCCCGTGAGTTGCAACAAACCATTTTCTTCATAATATCCAAAAACTGCAGTGCCTCCTTGAACACTGGATGGTGTTGCAGACTAGTTCGAAAGGAAATGAGTATCTTCTGCATTGCATGTTAAGGTGAAGAAAAATGTGGGTTTTGAGCCAAATGTGTTTTTGGTGGAAAATAAGTTAAGGTGGTGAGAAATGGAACAAACGCAATGATTTAGATCAGTCATCCTAATTGACTCAGTTGAATTTTAATCCTATACTCTTTCTGGAATACTTTCACCTGCATAATCATGCACATCCCATCTTTGCTTCACCTTATGCTGAAACCCTGATTTTCTCCTTTGCCACCGTTCAGTACCCTTTTGGCTGACCTTTCCATTTTCCTTTTGCTGAAATCTCAGCTCATTTAAAATGCCTCTCTCTGCATTCTAATTCATATTAAATGCTCATCATTCTTCACCATTTGCTAACTTGTAATGTTCCAGCATCTCCAACTTATAATTTTCTTCCTTTTTGTTAAAAAATTCATGTTTTCGTTCCTCCCTATCTTTGCATTCTCTTCCAGCCTGCTAAACTATCGAGACTGCGTGCTCCTCCAACTCTTCTCTCTTGTGCCTCTCATATCGATTACTAGTTGGTAGTCTTGCTATTTAGGTTCAAAGCTCCTGGATTCCCTCCTAAAATTCTCTGCATTGCACCTCCCTCATAACTTTGATTATAACCTACTTTATGACCTGCTTAAAATCTGCCTGTTGGACTAAACGTTTGGTTGATCCTCCTAATATCTTTATAATGACTTTCTTTTTTAAAGATACCATATAAATGCAAGTTGTTACTATGTAATATGTGGTACTGTTTGTTATTTTAACCAACTTGTTCAGTCCAGTTATGACACATCTCCAAGACAGGTAGGTTCTGAACCTGGACCTTTCGGCACAGAGGTACAGATAATACCATTGCCACAAACACTTCTTGGTATAGCATGCCACATGATCTACGTCTTTCAACAGACAGAAGCTCAGATTTGGGGTGATAGATAACAATGATAGATCATTGTGGTTAATTATTTCCCAGACAAGACTGATTTTTTAAATTCCCCCGCCATGGCCATTTGGTGAACACTAATTATTTTTTCTCCCCATAGCCTTCAACCATGCTGCTCAGTGTTATTTATCAGCATATTTATCTTACTGCCATGTCATGTGAGGAGAAGATACTTCAGTATGCTGCAAAACACATCTTTTAAGCTACACATTGATCAGCAGGGAGTACTTTCTGCTACTTTTGGCATCACTTGCAAACACATAACTACAATCTCTCCAGTTCTGAGGAAAGGTCACTGGACCTGAAAAGTTAACTCTGATTTCTCTCCACATGCAGTCAGATCTGCTGAGCTTTTCCAACAATTTCTGTTTTTGTTTCTGATTTTGAGCATCTGTGGTTTTTTCAGTTTTCATTTATGAATTCTCTAGTCTTGTATAATAAAATATCTTGAGATAGAACCCAATTTTTAATAAGACAGGATCTTCAAATGTACAGAAACCTATGATTTACAATCCAGATGGGCACTTGCAGTAATTTTGCACCATCTGATTCCCTTCCCTGAATCATAACTTGTGATTTCAAGCTCCACGCCAGGACTAGGACACAGTTTCAGCTGTTCATTTAATGCAATAGTGAGAAAGTGCCGGAGTGCTGCATTGTTGGAGGTGCTATTTGTGCTACTGACCTTTCTGGCGTTTCAGGCAGGAAAGTTCCAATAGTTTTATTCTTAAAACGGTTTTTGTTTCTCAAGTATTTTAGCAAGTATTCCACCCTCAATTAACATTGCTAAGTAATTTCTGTAATAAACATGAACTCTCATTATGTGAAAATTGTTGACTTGCACAAAACAACCATTTCTAAATAATCTGCTATGTATGAAGTACTTCCAAACATTTTTGTAGATTATGTTGCTTTATTGAGGCATGACTTTTTTTTTTCAGTTCTTTCAATAAATGGATGTTGAATAAAATATCTTGGATAAAATAATGTATATTAGGTTTATTGGTTCACTACAAATTCAGAAAATTCTCATTACACAAAATATTAAAACATATTTATCAGTGGAATGCTTATAAAACTTTTGGAGCACCAAGAATGACTATTATTTTTATGCATTATTGGTCTAATCTGGAATAAACTTGTAAAATCCATATCTTACAAGGCCCTTAGGATTTCATCACTAAGTTAACAACAAGCAAAGTAATGATACTTTGCATATTTTGCAAGGCACTTAATTCAGTTTTGTAGTGTTGGCTGCTTCCTGGATCAGAACCTTAATAAAATATTTAGACAATTAATTCAATGAGTCAGGTTCTTTAAGTTTGGAAATTGACCCCCAACGTGTCTAATAAAATATTAGCTGTGTAATCTCTTATCCTGTATTACCGGAATACAAAGATAGTTTTTAATTATTTTGATTTTGTAAATTTTAGAAGAAGCATTTTTACCTGAAGAACATTTTCTGTAAATTAATTTGTAAAATTCAATTGTATTATTTTCAAAGTAAAAGTACTGACCTTTTCAGCATAATGTTGACTTTATGGTGAAAAAGATGAAATGTAGTATACTGTGATGCTGTTCCTAATTTCACCATGTTGTTACAAGGAGCTGTATTTTTCTTAAAAAAAAGTATTCCTCTCCCTTGGAACAGTGAAAAATGATCAATTAGTCACGTAGCCTTAGTGGGTTTTTCCCCCTTGTGCTTGTTCTGGTTGACAGCAATGCTAGTTGGAGAGCGCTACTTCCTAGGAAAGGGTCAGCCAGGATGCAAAAGAAGATGCATGTCCTCTCAGGAGATTAGCGCATTCATATTTTTAAATGACCAGGTACAATTGAAGATGTTTTATGATGTTCCGGGTACTATATACTTTAAGACTGAGTTGGATTTCAGTTCTGATTCCTGTGATTGCATAACCTGAAACTTTGTCCAAAGTTTGAAAGCATTTTGATTAACTCTGGAGGCACAACAAGAAAACAGTGCTGAGAAAGATTGGGCTTTTTTGTACAGTATGTTCAGTGCAATCAGCCTGAGATGTGTTTATGCTCGACACAAACTTTCTTCCACTTTAGTTCACTTGCCCTTTCAGCGAATCAAAACAACACTGATAATGTGTTTAACTTCTAACTGTCCATGTCGTCCTTAGCTATTTATGGATGAAAGCTGCTTGATACCTGGATATTTCATCCACATATTTAACCTGGAAATGTGAAGTAGCTAGAAAACTAGTAACCAATAATTAGATTCCAGAAGAATCCATGAATAATGACAACTGGCACCAGTAATCTAAAGCCTACTAGTTTGCAATTGTTCGATTTTTGCATTACGTACTTTATATTTGATGTCAGACACATCCAAGATTTCCAGAACTGCTTGTTTTCGGGATTGTGTATTCTGGTGAATTTAACGAGGTGTGTAATGCTTGGGATTAGAAGTTGCAGATCAGTTGAGGTTAGAAGATTAATGATGGTGAACATCATGTGGATTGCAAACGTCTGGTATTAAAACTGAGGTATTTGTTGTATTGCATCCAAAATGGAAAACACTGGGAAGGGAAAAGCAAGGTAAAATATGTTGAGAGAGAAGTTCTGCGACATTCCCCATGGCCCCGATTTTGATGCTTTATTTATACTAAATTGGAAATCTAAGCAAAATAATGTTAGCTGTTCTATTTTGATGAATTTGCTCTTCTGTTACTAATGTGTTTTGTTTTAATGTGTATATTTCAATGTGAGAGAATTTTTTCATGAGAACTACTGGCAGATTTTAATCATCTTTCTGCATTTAGCAGATTACAGAACGTAGGAGAGCAGGGTCATATGTCCTTGTTGGGTCACAGTTTGGCAGCGTATATCTCTGTGCTGGACAAAGAAAGATTGCGAAAGCTGACTACGAGGATTTTGTCAGATACCACACTTTGGTTGTGCAGACTCTTCAGGTAACAGTTTCAATCAGTGCAAAGCACGTGTTACTACCCTGTTTAAGATAACTGAGCAGTAATGTGGTACAGCATGTAACATTCTGTAGTTCTCCCTCAAGGTGGTATGGTGGAGCCTATCTTTTTAATTATGTTAGTTGTCAGAAAATGACAGAGGAAAAGAACATTCAGGAGACCTGGACAACAGAGGAGAAAATAAATAATTTAAGAGGAAGCCCAAAGACCCTTTATAAACCCATGTACAACAAAAGGAATGACAGTGCCACTGAGGGAATTAAAAAGGAAAAAACCTCTTGTACTGGGAGAAAACATGGTGGAGGTACTGAATGAATATTTTGCATGTGTCGTAGAGGACAAAGTTGATTATGCAGTAGAGAAAGTGTGAGTAGAGATATTGGATAGAATGAAAGTAGGTAAAAGGGAAGCACCAAGTAAATTGACAACATTCAGGTATAAAATGATCTGGTGCTGATGAGATGTATATCAAGGCATTACACAAGACCATTATAAACCAAAGAGTGACATTGAGCCGCATAAGAAGGTATTGAGTCAGAAAACCAAAAACCTGGTTAACGAGGTAGATTTCAAGAACTAAGTAACGAAAGCTGATATCCGACAGTTTTTCAGGTCTCTTAGTGATGCCAGAGGATTGGAGAATTTCAAATGTTACAGCATAATTTAGAATTAGGGCGAGAGAGATAAATCTGGTGGCCAGAAGCCTGTTAGTTCCATGTAATTACTAGAGACTTGGGTCAAAGGAATAATTAATTTTTGCTTGAAGTGTGGGTCAATGATAAACAGTTAGCTTGGATTCATTTTAAAGCAAATTCTCTCTTGCTAGCCTGATGACTAAATTCTTTTGAAGTACAAAGAGTCATTTGATAAAGTACCATATAACTGACTAATTGGGAAATTATAAATGCATGAGATTAAAGGCATGCTGGTAATGTATGTGTAATTGGCTAAGGCATAGAAGGCAGTGGTGAATGAACTTTTCCCTGACTGGAAAGAATATGCAATGGAGTCCCCCAGGGGCAGGTATTGGGATCATGTTATGAATAAAGGACTTAGACACCAGGAAGAAATATTTTGAAATGTTGCAGAACAAAAAAAAAAGAAAATAGTCATGTGGTCATGAAGAAGAAGGAGATGACATGGATTACTGAAATGGGCAAGTGTGTGGCAGGTGCAGTTTAAGTTGGATAGATTTCAAATATTGCACTTGAGGAATAACATGGAGTGACAGTATGATCTAAAATCATACTAGTCTGGGGTGATGCAAAAGTGGCTACACCATGAATAGCAATATTCACCAACCTTTGAAAATGGCTAAAGTAGTTAGGGAAGCATGCAGGAGATTTGGTTTTGCAGATATAGGCAAGTCGTGGTTAAACCTAACTTGGAATATCATGTTCTATTCTGCGTAGTGTACTGAGGAAGGATGTGACGATCTTGGAAAGGATATAGAGGAAGATTTCCAGCATGATGCCAAAAATCAGAGAATTCAGTTGTGAGGAGAGACTAGAGAAGCCAAGATTGTTTCATTTTAGACCATAGAAGCTCAAGGGGAAATTTAATTCAACAATGCAGCACCTCCAACTTGATTAATCATCCCAAAGCCCTCCACAAAACCATTATAAAACAAAGAATGACTTTGAGCCACAGAAGAGATATCAACTGGGTGACCAAAAGCCTGGTTAACAAGGCAGATTTAAGAAGTACCCTAAGGAGGAAAGCAAAGCAGAGAAGTATAGGAAAGGCATTCAGAGCAGAGCACTTAGGCAGCTAAAGACACAGCCACAGGGTTGGAATGATTAAAATTGGGAATGCACAGAGGACAGAATTAGAGGAACATTGATATAACGTGATTTGTGGGGTTATTGGAGTTTAGAGATAGGGAGAGGTGAGGAAATGGAGGAGAGGATTTTGTCAGGTGATGTGTAGTTAGTGGTAAAAAGCTGCAGTGTTGATTTAAACTGGAGAATACTTTCAAATGGCCAGCAAAGGCAAGTATACTGCATTGTTTCTTATGTTGTAAGATCTTTGAATTCTACGATATGGTCTCCTGGGCATAGGAATTCCATTTGAGTTTCTCTTCTGAGCCAGTATCCTCGGTTTCTACTGTCATTCTGGTTCACAGATTTGGCACATGACTTTATAAAAAGGATACATTTCTGTAGATTTTCTTGAGGAGAATCATAGAATCCCTACAGTATGGAAAGAGGCCCTTTGGCCGACCCTCTGAAGAGCATCCCACCCAGACCCAGCTCCCCATCCTATCCCTGTAACCCCACATTTACCATGGCTATTCCATCCAGGCAAAGCCTTGGACACTATGGACAATATTGCATGGCTAATCCACCTAACCTGCACATCTTTGGACTATGGGAGAAAACTGGAGTACCTGGAGGAAACCCACAAAGCCATGGGGAGAATGTCCAAACTCCACACAAGGTTGGAATCAAACCTTAGGTCCCTGACACTGTGAGGCAGCAATTGCCAACCACTGAACCTTCATGCTGCCTTGCATCAATCCTACTACTTCTCATTCACAAAGTTCTACCATTTGAGCTAAATCCTGCAAAAGGGATGGTTTCACTCAAAACTTATATCTTACAAAGCATTTGTGTGAGCTTTAGAATTTAAACTGTGATTGTAAGTTGAGGCTTGGATTTTGTTCTTTAGATATGAAAACGGTTCTGCATATTATCATGAAGATGATCGGGAAGGTCTCCTGAAAGTGTGCAAACTCATTATCCACTCAAACTATGAAGACTACGCAATAGAAGGTTTTAATGTCCTGCATAACAAGTCCCCTGTGCTCTATGTTAGTGCTGCCTGTAGAACAGGCCTGGGCCAGTATATCTGTAACCAGGTAAAATGCTTTACTTGACCTAAAACATGATATGTAAATTAAATCTGAAATGGGATTAATTACAAACTATTGGTTTTGGTTAGTATAACTAAAGGATCAGTTCTCAGTGGATGTGCAATTAGATATAAGAGGGACCTATCTGGTATATTCATAGAAGTTGTTTTTGCCATCTGTTATTTAAAATAACTTTAATCTTAACTTCTAAATTAAGTTCTACCACTGAATATGTCCTAGCATTTTATTGCATTGAATTAATAAAACTGGAAGCATGAAAAAATGGGGAGCAACAAAGATGTGCCAAGATCCAAGACTAATGTAGAAGCTTCAAAATTAAAGGAAAACTTTGTGTGCAAGGGTATAAGTCTCATTAAAATGATGATTATCAAATATTTTGAATCTAAATCATACCAAATTACACTATTAAACTATTAAATAAAATGCAATATTGATAAATTTAATATACATTGCTTGTATTTTTGTGTGTGCTTTCAAAAAGAAGTTATAGTTTTATTTACAATGCATTATTTGGCCATTATTTTTTAAAAAACTTGTCCTACAACATATGAAGCAATCTTTGATCATTCATTCTTCTGGGTGTAAGAGACATTGGCTTATTGACCATTCACAATTAGCCTGAGAATATGATGGCAAGACACCTTTTTATATTTGAATGGTTTGTTAAGATGTAGCTAGAAGTGAAGATAATTTCAATAGCACGGGGCTATTACAACATTAAAATTCTTTGCAATGCCAAATTTATTTGTAAAAGGAATTTTTAAATTTTCAATTATTGGATGCGAGCCTCACTAGCTAAGAGGCAAATGAAGCCTGGTTAAGTTAGTCGTATTATTGTGGATCTGGAGTCACACATAGTCCAGACCCAGTAGGTATGAAAGATTTCCTTCCTTGAAGGACTCTGTGAACCAGATGGCTTTTTGAATTAGTTTTTCTTGCAGAATTTTATTGAATTTATGTTTTGCCATCAGCGTTGGTGTGATTTGAGCACATTGTCATTATATTTGCCTACATTTCTGGATTATTAGTTCAGTAATGTTACAACTATACTACTACTTCTTTTTGATGTATTGGTTTCAAGAAAATAAGGGCATATGTTATACTGAAATTAAATTGTACAAATTTTTCTCAACTGTAGCTTGGTCTTCCCATCTCCTGTATGTGCAGTGTGCCTTGTAACACTATGTTCGGATCTCAACATCAAATGGTAAGTTCTTGATTTATCTTTTTATCACTCCTACTATCTGCAGCTCAGTTATTGATACCAAAGCTCTTTTAGATTCATGGGTTGCATGTGGCTCAGCACTTAGCACTGCTGCCTCACAGTGCCAGGGACCCAGGATCAATTCCATCCTTGTCCGACCGTCTGTGTGGAGTTTGCATATTCTCCCTGTGTCTGCGTGGGTTTCCTGCGGATGCTCCGGTTTCGTCCCACAGTCCAAAGATGCACAGGTTAGGTGAATTAGCCATGCTAAATTATCCAGTGTCCAGGGATGTACAGGCTAGATGGATTAGCCATGGGAAAATGCAGGGTTACAGGGATATAGTAGGTGGGGGTGGGGTTCTGGGTGGCATGTTCTACGGAGGGTTGGTGTGGATCCAATGGGCCAAATGGCCTGCTTCCACAATTTAGGGATTCTGTGATTCTGCAGAAAACATTCTACATTCTTCACATTTGCAAGCTCAGGTTTTCCCTGCTTTAATGATTTGCCATTTGTTGCTTTGATAGGATGTAGCCCTACTAGAAAGGCTTATTAAAGATGATATGGAATGTGGGAAACTTCCTGTGTTACTTGTCGCAAATGCAGGTACGTGTAGTAAAATGGAGATAAAATAGTTTTATAAGTGTGCCCACTTCAAAGTTCAAATTGCCGCAATTTCATTTATTCATGTAAATATTCAATAATTAAAGGATACCAGTGAGACTGAGCAATTTAAAACAAAACCGGCTGGTGACAAGCTGACCCCATGACCTCCCCACCCTGAGCTTCTTTTCTCAGATACTAATCATTCCTTTGAATCTCTTTTCTCAAGTTCAGGGACTTCCTGGATTTTTTTTGTCACGAAGACTGAGACCATGAGTTAGTTGTCTGGTTGCTGCTCTCTCCCAACCTAGCCCTGATGCTGCATCTTCTTTCTAATTCCTCTCTCATTGCCCCTTGTCTGTCGAAACTCCCCTTCATCATGATACGATCCACAGGTGTGGAGCTTTGATAAGTACATCCTTGGTGGCATCCAGTTCCTCTTCCTTCCTAGCTTTCTTGACCTCTCCGCTGCCTCTATGGCAACTTGCTTGTCCAAGATTCTGTCGTGGAGGAAACTCAATTGCCTCCCATTAAATATTGGAAAGAAACTAAACCTTCATTTCTTTCCTGCCATAAATCTGATATGTTTTCCATCAATCCAGGCATCAGTCCTGCTAACTGTTCGACATTAAACTACAGTGTTTGCAACTTTGGTGACTTATTTAGTTTCACATTATTTCCAGTACAAAGACTGCTTATTTCTGCTTTTGTAACATCACCTGCTCTGTCTCGACCTAATGCCATCTACTGCTGAAAGCTTCATCATTTCCTTTGTCATTTCCAGGCCCAAGAATTCAAAATTCCTCCCACCCTTCATGCACCATAGATATCAGCTCATCAAAACTCTACTTTCTGCATAAAAAATTCTTTGTCCATCACTTTCATCCTCACTGTCTACCTCAGCTCCCAGTTCCTCAGGGCAGTGTCCTCAGCCCAACCATCTTCAGCTGCTTCATCAATGACCTTCCATCCATCATAAAGTCAGAAGTGGGGGTGTTTGCCGATGATTGCACAATGTTCAGCACCATTTGTGACTCCTCAGATACTGAAGCAGTCCATGTTCACATGCAACAAGATTTGGACAATATTCAAGCTTCGGCTGACAGGTGGCAAGTGACATTCACTCCACACAAATGCCAGGCTATGACCATCACCAATAAGAGACCATCTAACTATTGCCCCTTCACATTCAATGGTGTTACCATCACTGAATCCCCCACTGTCAATATCCTGGTGGTTATCATTAACCAGAAACTCAACTGGACTCATCACATAAACACAGTGGCTACAAGAGCAGGTCAGAAGCTAGGAATATTGCAATGAGTAACTCATCACCTGACTCCTCAAAGCCTGTCCACCATCTACAAGGCACAAGTCAGGAGTGTGATGGAATACTCCCCACTTGCCTGGATGGGGGTAGCTCCAACAACACTCAAGTTTGATACCATCCAGGACAAATCAGGACACTTGATTAGCACCACATCCACAAGCATTCGCTCCGTCCACCTCTGACGCTCAGTAGCAGCAGTGTGTATTATCTACAAGATGCACTGCAGAAATTCACCAAAGATTCTCAGACAGCACCTTCCAAATCCATGACCACTTTCATCCAGAAGGACAAGGGCAGCAGATACATGGGAATGCCACCGTCTCCAAGTTTCCCTCCAAACCACTCACCAACCTGACTTGGAAATATATTGCTGTTCCTTCACTGTCGCTGGGTCAAAATCCTGGAATTCCCTTCCTAAGGGCATTATGGGCCACCCTATAGCAGGAAGTCTGCCACGGTTCAAGAAGACAGCTCACCACCACCTTCTCGAGGGTAACTAGGGTTGGGCAAGAAATGCTGGCCAACCAGTGACACCCACATCCCATAAAAGGATAGGAAAAAATTCCCTTTTAAAGGACTCAATTTAAAAATTTCATCTTTTGTTGAAGTCCCTTGATATTAGTTTCCCCTATTTCTTCACCCTCTTCCACCCTGCAGCCCCCTTTAAACATTTAATCCATCTGACTTGGATGTCTTATGCAACAGCTCTCCCTTCACCCCACTATTGACAGCTATGCTGTTGGCTACCTATTCCCTCTATTTTAAAATAGCCTTCTGAAATCTCCATCTCTCTTCCCTCAACCTTTCAAGACCAAGCTTACAAAACCATAAGACATAGGTACGCTATCTCTTCTGACTGACATTTGTTCTCCTAACATTTGCTTTTATAATCCAATCTCCTTTTTCGTCTCAGAGATAATAGGAACTGCAGATGCTGGAGAATTCCAAGATAATAAAATGTGAGGCATTTGGTGAAATCAGAGATGAAGGGCCTAGGCCCGAAACGTCAGCTTTTGTGCTCCTGAGATGCTGCTTGGCCTGCTGTGTTCATCCAGCCTCACATTTTATTATCCTTTTTTGTCTGACTAGTTTCTCTGCGGTGCATTGGGGTGGTTTTCAATGCTATAAATACAAACTGTTGTTGATCTCCTGACACATGGTGACCTATACCATATGATTGTCGATCCCTAGTTGCCTTTGAGAAGGTGGTGATATGCAGGAGTAGGCCATTTGGCTCCTCGAGATTGCTCTGCCATTTAATAAGATCGTGGCTGATCTGATTGTGGCTGTCCAATCCAAATTCCTGCCTACACTCGATAATTACTCCCTTGTTGGCCAAAAATTTATTCGTGTCTCATACTCAATTACCCTACTTCCAGCTTGTTGAACTGCTGCAGTACATGGAGTATATCTGCACTGCTGTTTGGAAGGCAATTCCTAATTGCCTCAGGAATCCTGTAAGCAACCTTTGCAATTTTGGTATAAACTGAGTTACCAACTTAAGAATCCATACAGGATGTCCTTATTTGAGTGCAGTCTTCCCCAACATATTAGTGTGTTTAAACAGGAAAGCTAGGTAAGATATTAAAGTCACCATCTCCCCTGAGGGTCATGCTGTGCAAACTGCTAATGGGATGTTCAGAAGTGAAGGTTGTTCTGGGTTATTTAAAATAAGTCTCCTAGATATAGAATTTTAAAAAAAACTTTATTTTAGGCACACCAGGCGCAGGACACACAGATAAACTTGCCCGGTTGAAGGAACTCTGCAATCAGTACAAGATGTGGTTACATGTAGAAGGGTAAGAATAAACACTTTAATCAAGTTTAGTGCTACATCTGATGATTAAATGCAACTCTTTTGCTTCAAACTGTTCTTGTTCTGTGAAAATGCCACACCATGTCATTACATTTATGTAGCAAGCTCCTTTAATGGTTTAAAACGATTGGTCCAAAGAAATGGTTTGGTAATAGAACTATTTTAAATTTTCTACTGTACATATATTTAGCCCATGCAACAGATGTCTGAAGAATTACATGTTACGATGAATTTTAACATTGTTCCCCAGCTCATTAATTCGTTACTTGTAGTTCATTTCTTGCTAAACGTACAATCAAAAGTGAGCAAAATATAGTGGTGAGGGTGGCATTTAGGATTTTGCTTACGCCAGAAATTGCATCACTGGATCAGAGGGCAGTGAGAAAATGTCCCATTTGTAGCAATATTGATTTGATTTATTTATTGTCCACCATTGTACAGTGTCACTACCTGCCAGCGCATCTTAAACTATAGAAGAATAAACCAAAACACAGACTATAAAGGCATAAGGATAAATAAATTAGTAAAGTGTTCAACTTTACAATCCGTCTTGTTAAGTGCTCTGCCATGAGCCTGATGGCCAGGTCACTTTGCCACGCTGCCACCACTGGAAAGAAGGTCGCCACGCTTCGGCACCATCTCACCTTCGCCAACACCTTGGCCACTGAGTCCTCGCTGGACATCGTCAGTGCAGATGCCACAGAGTACTGCACCAGCCCAAACTCAGCTCCGCCACTGCCATGAGTCCACTTCAGGCTCGCCTTGCCAATGCTGATGCCGCAGGGTCTTGTACTGGGCCCAAACTAGCCTCCGCCACAGCGGCCATAAATCAGCACTAGGACCACCTCGGGAAAAGTTGTGGGTTAAAACTACAATCTGTGCTGATCTCTGTCTAACTGAAGTTTATAACACTACAATGTTTCCGAGTTAGGCATGGAAGCACAGACTAAGGTATAAGCAGAAAAAATTTTGTATTCAAATAAGTGCAAAACACTGCAAATGTTCAAAATCAGAAACAAATACACAATGTTGGAGAAACTCTGCAAGTCTGGCATCCGTGGAGAGAGAAAGAGAGTTAATGTTTCATGTCCAATATGACCCTTCCTCAGAACAGTGAGAAAGAAGTCATACTGGGCTTGAAATGTTAACTCTGCCTCTCGCTGCACAAATGCTGCCAGACCTGCTGAGTTTCTACAGTGGTCTCAAGATTTTGTATTCCATTAAGTGTCCCTTTCTAAAATATAAGGTATTTTCACTGTCCTCTTGATGATGTATTGCTAAAATTAGATTTATGTTTCTATTTCAGTGTTAATTTGGCCATGTTGACACTTGGTTATGTTTCCTCATCTGTACTGGTTAGTACATTTGTTTTTGGTTTTAGTGAAATACATTGACCAACTGAGTAATTACATTTTGATGGTTTCTATAATTCTTGAAAACCTATGGAATTTCATTTACTTGAAATATTAATAAAGTTAGAATGACTGACAGCGCTGGTTCCAAGATCGTGTAATGTAGGTAACCAGCGCAAAATGGAGACAGATTCCTCTGGTTATTCTGAACTATGGTTGATAACTTAACGCAGAGAGGAAAGCTTGTTTTTAAACTTGTGAATGACCCCTCAATTTTTGACTTGATCTTTTATGTGTCTGTCATTAGAATTTACTGTGTAAGGCCGTTGAAGGCTATATTAGGGTGCGTAGAAGGTGTTTAACACTCTCATGTTTGTAGGCTGCAACTAAATGTGACAGCATGACCTTGACTTTAGGACCTTGGTTAGGTCTTCCAGCTGTTCCTGCAGTGACACTATACAGACATGAGGATCCTTCACTCGTAAGTGATTTATTACTTGATAACAAACATGCAAAGGAACTAAGTATTTATGTATGTATACATGTTTTAATTCCATATCTGTTAAAGGATTGGCCTGAAGTGAGTGGTCCCTTTGTAATACTTGTGTGCAAGTATAAATATCATTCTTTGCACAAAACATGTGATTAAAATAATCAAATTATTATGAAGTCATTTTTACAAAAAATATATCTGTCCTCCAAATTTAAATGAAAATTGTTGAAACTCTGTGTGTCTGTCTACAAAGGTTTTATTTTCAGTTCTAGAAACTTTAGGATATTCAAATAATTATTTTAGTCTCTAGCTGCGGGCCTCACCACAAGTCAACCAGTTGAGAAACTTCGAGCTTTGCCCCTCTGGCTCTCTCTGCAATATCTGGGACACGATGGGATAGTGAACAGGATCAAGTATGCTTCTCAACTAGTAAGTATCTGTTTGTTGTTCCATCTTTTAACTTGGTAATTAGCCATCATTAGAAAAAAACTGGAATAATGTGCTTGGATGTCTGCTTGTAAGGGTGCTGGTTTTTATCAAGCCAGCTAATTCCATCTGTAGAACTTTGCCTTTTGGCCAGCGTACATAGAGCCCATAGGCTACCTAACTTGATTTGTGTTCCCAGTCAGTCAGCCATTTTGATACTGGTGGTAGTTAATAGAACATAGAACAATAGAACAATATGGTGCAGAACAGGCCCTTTAGCCCTCGACGTTGCGCCGACCTGTGAACTAATCTAAGCCCCTCCCCCTACACTATCCCATCATCATTCATATGCTTATCCAATTTGTTTAAATGCCCCTAATGTGGCTGAGTTAACTACATTGGCAGGCAGGGCATTCCACGCCCTTACCACTCTCTGAGTAAAGACTCTCCTGACCTTCCCTCTGCGCTTGTTCAAAACATATTACATTACTAACTTGGCCCAGTTCTGTTCAAAGTCCATCAACCTGAAACACTGGATGAAAGTTAATGACTACCTCCAAGATGAGTTTGAAGGCAAGGTTGAGGAGTGGAGTTGAATGGAGACCCTTGCTTCGTGCCAATTAAGTTGGGGTGGGAAGGTTTGTGGATAGTCTTCCTTCCCCAATACCAATTACACAAAACAGACATTAAACAGATTTTAATCTCAACTCATTAAAAACCAGAATGGAGTATGCATTTCTATCAGGAAAAGTCCCATTGTTAAATAATATAGTCATAATATATTGCTATCTCACATATGCAAAGCTAACCTGTGCAATCTCATAGCGAAATCTTTTAATAAGTACCACAATTTATCTTAGGTTAAAATAAGGTTGGTCTTCAATGAATCTCTGCTGCATGCTAATGATATAGAAAACCCTATTTGTAAAATGCGCTTGATGCATCATCAACAATAAAACGACATGTAAATTGTATGAAAAACTTCCAGACAGTCCATCAGCCTAAATGAAAGTTTAGGTATGGCAGCATTGACCAGAGGGGGGAAAGAAACTGGCAATGTCAAAATATTCAAATAAGCCTTGAAGCAGCAAAAGGAGAATGAATTTGGAAAAATATTTCTGTATTCTTTAGATTCAAAACAGTCAAAGCTGTCTCATTGCAAAAGTTAGATGGGCATTTTTATGTCTTGCACATTTCTGGCAGAGGAAGTTGTTATTTTTCATGAGATCATAAAAGTCCAAAGGCAAGAAAAGTTGCTCATTCCCAGCAGAGATAGTAAGAACTGCTGATGCTGGAGTCAGAGATCAGTGTGGAGCTGGAGGAACATAGCGGGTCAGGCAGCATTAGACAAGCGGGAAGGTTGATGTTCCGGGTCGGGATCCTTCTCCAGAAAATCTGAAGAAGCGTCCCAACCCGAAACGTCAACTTTCCTACTCCTCTAATGCTCCCTGGCCTGCGGTGTTTCTCCTTGCTCAGTCCCACCAACATGTTTTGATTTCTATAAATAAAAATCTTATGATTTCATCTGTTTACCTGAAAGGTTTTTCCCATAATCTATCAACCCCTGAGTTTTTTCCTAAAGTCTGCTTTTATTTTCCCATCACTAATTAAAACTTGTTTGTGATGGGCAATTTTTGTTTTGGGCTCTCCATAATTGCTACAACAGCGTACAATTATGCAGGGTGTATAATATTGACTAAAAGTTTGAGGGAATCACGACATGAACCAAAGACTGAGATACCTGGGTTGGTGAACAAAAGTTGAAAGAGATGGGATGCCAGAAGACAAGAGTCTGCGGTGAAATAGGGAAGAGTAGTAGGGAAAATATGCCACTAACACAGTTGCAGAGGATGTCATTGTGGATTTTGGTGACAGCTGTTTCAGATACTGGTGGAGTGAAGTGAAGATGACTGCATCAAAAACAGTGTGTGGGGAAATTGAAGGGTTGGATCAGATGACAGAATTAGGGATGGGTGAGGCCACATAAGGATTTAAGTTTTGAAGATGAAAATTCTAAACTTTTGGCACAAGAGGGAGCCAGAAGCTAAAACTGTGCCTGCAGTGGATCATAGAAACAGTGCAGTACCAAAGTGTCCCTTCAGCCCATTGAGTCTGTATCGCCTAAAATACACCACTACCAATGCTAGTTCCATGTTACTTACCTCGACTGCCCTCCCAGTTGATGCATTTCAGACCCCACCATCCCCTGGGGAGAAACTTCCTCAAGTCCCCTCTAAACCTCCTGCCTTTCACTTTGAAATTATGCCCCCTTGTTTTGGACCCTTCGACAAAGAGAAACAGCTGCTTTCACACTATCCATGTCTTTCATAATCTTATATACCTCTAAAACCGCCCCCCCCCCCCCCACTCAACCTCCTCTGCTCCAAAGAAAACAGCCAGACTTTCTCTAGCCTGTCTTCATTGTTGAACCTTTCCAGCCCAGGCAACATCCTGCTCAATTTCCTTTGAAACCCCTTCCATTGCAGTTACATCCTTGCTCTTGAATGGTGACCAGAACTGAAAGGGGAGTTTGGGTTACATTGACACAGCATCGAGGAGGGGATTGTTTGAAACAATCAATTAAGACCCCGTGAGAAGATAAGGTGCTCTTGTGGGCACAGTAAAGTCAGTTGGAATGACCACAAATCCAACTTCTGGAGATGGAGTCATTACAGCGACTAGATTACTTAATACTTCACTGGAATCCTCTTATCTTATAGGTTTAAGCTCATTTGATCTTCTCTCATCTCACCTTTCCTTATTTGTACAGTAGTTCTTGTTGCTGTTTTCTTGTACTCCCTCTGTTTCTTGTACTCCTCTTTTAAAGGATGGTGGCATAAACTGCACACGTACTCTCCCTCAGGACCGACCATGCAGTAAATTAGTTCGGCATGATGCTATATATATTTATACCATGTTGTTTTCGTAATCTCTGCAATATTCAACTTGTTTCTCCATACAGAAAATGGTAAGACACAAGTCTGTTAAATGCGGAGATAGTAGGAACTGCAGATGCTGGAGAATCTGAGATAACAAGGTGTAGAGCTGGATGAACACAGCAGGCCAAGCAGCATCAGAGGAGCAGGAAGGCTGACGTTTCACTCTCTGTTGCACTCACTCTCTTGCACACGCACACAATTTGTGTATGCAGATACATTTTTTGTTAAAAAAGCACACTATTGATAGACAGTCAATCAAAATGATATTTTATAAATTCCTGTTAGAAATAAAACCAGTCTGACTCCAAGCTAAAACGCAAACAGATTCTAAACAAGGCCTCACACATAATGTGCATTGTCTGACCTAAAATGTCACCTCTTCTTTATACTGATAAAACCTTTAGTTCTCTCAGGAGGGGAACATGAAAGGAATTCGGGGATTTCTATATGCATATTAATCAATTAAAACTTTCTAACTGATTAAAGATTTAACAGCATCTTCGGTTTGTTTGATACATCCTAGCGGTGGCGTGAACCTTTGATCTTTTACTTGTACATTCTGTGTCTGATACTACCTCTCTCTTTAACACCTGAAGGAGGACTGAGGCTCAGAAAGCTTGCTTCTCAAATAAACCTTTTGGACTATAACCTGGTGTCGTGTGATTTCTGACCTTGTCCACCCCAGTCCAACACCAGCACTACCGCATCGGTTGCAAAGTGTGTGACTTTTAGTATGTGAAACTACAAGCCTGCAGGGTACTGTACGTTCCTGTTTCGCTGGGTCAGCCAGTTTTGCAGGATTCTTTGCTTGTATAAGATTCTTGACAAACATTATAAAAACCTTGAAATGAGTTAAGCAAGCATTGGGAACAGTTTTATTACTGTTATGATGCTTGCCATGCCATACTCCAAAGGGTGTCAGTTAGCTCAGTTGGTGGATGGCTGGATTCTTATGCAGAGTGATGCCAACAGCAGGAGTTCAATTCCTGCACTGGCTGAGGTTACCATAGAAGGTCTGTTCTTCCCAACCTCTCCCCACCGTGGTGGCCCTTGGGTTAAACTGCCTATGGTTGCCTTTCTGTAATGAGAGTGTAGCCCTATAGTCCAGTGGGCCTATGACAATTTTTATCTGTCTTCGCAGAACAGAACAGGAAGCAAGGTGCACCTATGTCAGTAGAATAGCCTTCTGCATCAGTGATCCTCGTTGTCTTGGCTTCTGTCAAGCTCATGCAGATTCTAGACTTCATCTAGGCAATGTTCAGGGGCAATTTGTTCTTTTAGTTTTGCTGTTGAATGTGTTAGACTGCTGTGATGCTGACTGGTGGAGTCAGTCTGGTCTTTGATGAGGCCATAGTGGGTCACATTTCAGGAATTAATTTGGATGATGGAGATTTAGCAGCATGGCCATGATTATATATTTGGGTGTTCATGGTAGGAAAAGATAACTTGTCCTACGCGTACAGTCCGAGCAGAGTCCTTGAATATTTTCAAGGCAGAGATAGATGCTTGTTAACTCTTCACCTGCTTCATCATGGATAGATGGGAATGTGGCTTAATCAGAAGGGCCATGATCTTATGGAATGGCAGAGCAAGCTTGAACTGCTGAGTCATCTCTTGCCCCTAATTCTTTTCTTTATATTTAACAATTGTTTCATGTATTTTTCAGAGCCAAAGATTGCTGGAAAATTTAAGAAAACTAAGTTCTATCAGAACAGCGGTATGTATTTAGCTTGTATCTTTGTAACGTTTGTAGACTTGACTGGAATGCACACCAAAGAGTGATTATAGAAGTCATAGTAATGCAGTATTAGAATAACATTCCAAGATGAATGTTATTTTTCACAATTTTAGTTATTATCTATATTTGATGTGCTTATTTGGGATTTGTATAAATTGTTAAAGTTGAACATTGAATAGTACAGGACAGGAACAGGCCCTTTGGCCAACCATGCCTATGCTAATCATGATGCCATTCTAAACTAATCCCAACTGCCAGCACATAGTCCATATCCCTCTATTCCCTGCCTGATCATGAGTCCGTCTAAATACCTCTTAATCTTTGCTATGATATCTGCTTCTACCGCGCCCCCTGGCAAGACATTCCAGGCAGCAGCCACTCTGCATAAAAATCTTTACTTGCACATCTCCTTTAAATACCAGTCACCCCTCCCCCCCACCCCCACCACCACCACACCAAAATATTTGACATTTCCACCCTGGGAAAAAGACTCAACTATCCACCTATCCATACCTCTCATAATTTTATGAACTTCTATCAGGTTACTCCTCAGCCTACAATGCTCTAGCAAAACAAGCCAAGTTTGTCCAACCTCTCCTCATAACTAATATGTTCCAATCCAAGCAACATCCTGGTAAACAGCTTTTATACCCTCTCCAAAGCTTCCACATCCTGTCGCAACCAGAACTGCACACATTACTCCAAATATGGCCTAATTAAAGTTTCATAGACTTACAGCTTTTATACTAAATAACCTGACTGATGAAGGCAAGCATGCCATATGCCTTTTTTTAACCAACTTATCCACTTGTGTTGCCACTTTCAGGGTGCTATGGACTTGCACCCCCAAGATCCTTCTGTATATAATCAGAGGGTTAGATAGGGTGGATAGGGAGAGCCTTTTTCCTAGGATGGTGACAGCGAGCACGAGGGGGCATAGCTTTAAATTGAGGGGTGAAAGATCTAGGACAGATGTCAGAGGTAGTTTCTTTACTCAGAGAGTAGTAAGGGAATGGAACGCTTTGCCTACAACGGTAGTAGATTCGCCAACTTTAGGTACATTTAAGTCGTCATTGGACAAGCATATGGACGTACATGGAATAGTGTAGGTTAGATGGGCTTGAGATCGGTATGACAGGTCGGCACAACATCGAGGGCCGAAGGGCCTGTACTGTGCTGTAATGTTCTATGTTCTGTGTTCTATATCATTGTGCCTAAGGGTCCTGCTGTTTACTATATTTCGCATTTGACTTTCAAAAATGCATCACCTCACACTTGATTGAACACTATCTGTCATTTCTTTGCTCAACTTTCCAACTGATCTGTATCCTGCTGTATCCTTTGACAACCTTCCTCGCTACCCAGAGCTCCACCAATTTTTGTGTCATCTGCAAACTTATTAAACAAATCATCTACATTTTCACGTAGATCATTTTATATATTCTGATCCTTTCAGAGCACCACTGGTCACAGATCTCTAGTCAGACAAACACCCCTGCACACCCTTCTGCCCTCTACAACTAAGCCAATTTGCATCTCACTTAAAAGCTCACCATGGATCCTATGTGACTTAGTCTTCTGGACCTATCTACCATGAGGAACCTTGTCAAATGCTTTAGTAAAGTCCATGTAGACAACATCCACTGCCCCACCCTCATCAATTGTCTTTGTCACTTCCTCAAAAGAAATCAAATTTATGCGAAAAAATCTCCCTGCACAAGACCATTCTGACAATCCCTAGTATGTCCGTTATTTTCTGAATGTAATTCCTTTCTCTAAGAACGCCCTCCGATAATTTTCCTATTACTGATGTAATGCTAATAAGAGTATAGTTTCCAGCATTATCCCTGTTGCTCTTCTTAAATAAAAGGAGGACACTGGCTATTCTCCAGTCTTCTGGGACCTCACCTGCGGCTAAAGAGGATCCAGTGATCTCTGTCAAAGCCCCAGCAATCACATACTTTCCCTCCCTCGATATCCTGGCCTCAGGACCTACCTACTCTAATAGTTTTCAAGATACCCTTTAGCTCCACGTGTAAATTCCTTCCCATGCCCTTGGGCGTGGCCCTGCTCTTTGCCCTTGAGTGGACCTGTTCTTACTCCTAATATACATATAAAATGCCTTGGGATTCTCCTTATTCCTACTAGCCAAGGATATTTCATGGCCCCTTTTTAGCTCTCCTAATTCCTTGTTTATGAAGATATATTTAGTTTTAAACTAATTTGCTGGATTTAGTTTGGAAATAGTTCTTTTGCTTGAAGAAAGTTACTGTCACACTTGTTTTTAAAAGTTGGAATGTACTGTTCCAAACAGTAGTGTGCACTCTGATTTTAAGTAACTTTTCACAATCATCGTTGGTTGGACATAGGGGTAATCTCTTTGAATATGGTCTTTTCCAATTTTGTCTTTGCAATCCAATTATATTAGACATGAGAAGCATTTGAATTTAGTTTGAAATATTTATTAACATTATTTTGGAAATTAAACTAAATGAATTAATGATTTTTTAAATGCTTATTTGCTGGGTAATGCATTAATGAAAACTGTTCAGTAGCCTTTGAGTGATCACCTCTTAATTCTCTTGTATGCAGTTCTTCCTATCTGTGAAAAATGTAGGAAATAAATCAGAAGAAAAGCTGCTGTTACTGCAGTTTGTTCAGTGATATTTATGGTCATGAGCATATCATTGTTTTATGTTTTGAATGTTTTGAAAACATTAAATTCATCAGTAGAATAGTTTCAGCATTTTAATGCTTTGAGATTTGTGAATGTGGATGTAACCTCCTGCCCTAACTTTGGTTTTCTGCTATTTGGAAGCAGGGATATATCTTCTTAACTTGTTTAAAACAAAATTCTTAAGACATTTCTTGTCAACCTTGGTCCCCTTTGGAAACGAGTCTAACATATTTGCCTGCCTCTCTCTTTTTGAGAACTTTATGACTGAACTTTTACCTTTATTTCTTTATTTTTTAAATTCATACCTAAGATTTTCTACTTAGGTATCTTTGTACTTAAGCTGATGCCGACTCACACTTGTCGACTTTGTTCAGAAATGACGACTTTATAGACTTTTCACTGTACTCATGTATCCCTGCAGTCGAGTACATGTGACAATAAGTCTAATTTTTTGAATGTGTATACTATAATTATTCCCTTCAAAGATGATAAATGTGCATTTTTGTGAGTATCTAATCAAATATTTATATTATAAATTTTAATTCTTTGAAACAAGGTGAATAAATTGGGTGGCACGGTGGTTCAGTTGTTAGCACTGATGCCTCACAGTGCCAGAGACCTGAGTTTGATTCCAGCTTTGGGCGACTGTCTGTGTGGAGTTTGCACGTTCTCCCCATGTCTGCGTGGTTTCCTGTGGGTGCTCTGGTTTCCACTCTCAATCCAACGATGTGCAGGTTAGGTGGGTTGGCCGTGCTAAGTTGCCCATAATGTCCAAGGATGTGTAGGCTAGGTGGATTAGCAGGGTTACTGGAATAGGGTAGGGGGTGGGCCTGGATTGGATGCTGTTCGGATGCTAGATGTGGACACAATAGGCTAAATGGCCTACTTACGCACTGTAGGGATTCTATGATTCTAAGTGATCAGTGAAATTGTCTTGTTCTGCAAGAAAAATTAAATCAGGATGTGGGGGAAATATCCGGGTGCATACTCTTTGATGTGCTGTCACAGAGCAGCATGAGTAGAGTATTGGGAACCATTTGGCCAGATTTTGTACCAGGCAATGGAGTCTGGATTAAGAAAAATAATAACTATTTTACTTTGTGCCAGAGGATATCATTGGCTTTGGTGAAAACACATTCACATGTTTCAAATCTTGTTCTGATTACTTGGCTACTGATTAGCATTTTTAAAAAATAACCTTTAATTAATTATGAACTTTTTTTGCAATAAGACTGATCTTACTGAATCCTTTCAGGAGGTAATCACCAAACCCAAGGAGCTGACATTCACTGGGAAATCTGTAGGCAATATCTTGGGGAATATTCTTTTGGCAATTGTAGGTGGGATAAAGTGATGCTTGCTAATCTATTTATTGCTAACTTGCATCTTTTTTTAAACTTTAATTATATGTTGCTTCAAGATATGGAAGCTACATGATCCATTCATTGTCCAATTTTCTACCTTAAAGCACTAATTCAGTGTTCTTCTAACAATTAGCACATTACCAATTTATTATACTTAAATAGCCTAAAATTTAATTATTGTAACTAAATTAGTACATAACGAAAGCAAAATACTTTGGATACTGGGAATCTGGAATAAAAACAAATGCTGGAGATACTGAGCAGGTCTGGCAGCATCTGTAGAGAGAGAAACAAATTTAAAGTTTCCAGGCCAATCTGTCTCTGCTTCAGTGTATTAATATATAAATAGCAAGAGGACTGTTAAGTTGGAATCTGTTGCCTTGCATTGTGAGAACTGTGTGAGACCTGTGTGTGTATGAATGATGAGGCAAGAACAGCCATCAGTTGATTGTCGGAACAATTACTTACAGATGAAAAGGAAATAAAAGAAATCCCTAGCTTCAATTGTGTGCATTTTGTAGATTAACAGTCTTGAAAAACAGGGCAGCATAATAGGTTTAACACTGGCTGGTTGCCTCAAACTCGAAGAGACTGATCAATGAAGGTATCCTCTGCATGTGATGAGTTTGGACATCTCAATCCTAAATTGAGTGACTATGAGCCTAATTCAGAATTAGCTGATAGTCTCTGTAGAAGGCACGGCAAAGAATGGAAAAGAAATATCATGCTGGTGGTGTAGGTTTGCACCTCAAGTTGGGGCTAAGGCATGTTTGATCGGAGTGGACAGAATTCCATTCTGTGCTACATCAGGCTTGGGAGCACTTGCTATTTTATTCTCAAGGACTAACATCCCTCACATTGATGAGTGTAAAAGCAATAGGAAATTTCAAAGTAATCTGGATCTGATTTAGTTCTTTATATTATGTTTACATTATTTTTTTCTTGTCATTTCTTGACCGCTTATCTGTTAAGGCTTAGTAGCAGATTTCAGCCTGTATATCATATTGGAAACCTGATTAACCACTCAGGAAGAAATGTCTCAGGCTACTATACTTGCCATGTTGCCAGATGCTTTTAAGCATAGTGTAGCATTTATTTTTTAACTTTATGCATAAGATGTACCATTGCAATGCATTTAAGCTTCCCCATAGCCCCATAGTAACTTGTTGCTGCGTTTTTGTGATTTCTTTATTGGCTGATTGGGACGTGGCAGCCCAGTCTTTTGTCATCTTTGCAGTATGCAACTGCATTAAACTTATGTTGAAATTGTACAAGCACCCTTCTGTGCACAGAAAAGAATTTATTACAATCCCAGTAGTTATTTGCACTAATTGCTGAACAGCTTTTTAACCAATGCTACAAAATAATGTGCTTGAGTGAGTAGCTACATAAGTGTTTGACTTTGCAATTGCACACAGAGTAATATTTTCTCTGTTGGAGAATTGTTTGGACTTTAAATGGACCATGTGCAAAAATGCTCCAGTAGCGTTTTTTCAGTCAACTAACAACACTTGCCTCTGAATGTTCATTTCATGTCCTGTATCGATTGAAAAAAAATCTGTGCATTTTAGAGTGCTGCACGTGCATGATGTAATATGCATGTGATGGGATTATCGTTTTATTTGCTTCAGCAGTGAAAGGAAATAAGTTTGATAAAGATGAAAAGACCATTTTAATCACTGCATGACAACGAAAGGCCTTTGACATACCAAGAAACATTCTATGTGTAGTATTAAACAATTTGTACATGCTTACATATTTACCTAAATTGATAGTACAGGTTAAAAAAAATGGTATGAATACAGTTAAAATCCCAGCCCTTTGCATTTCTGAAAAGAAGAACTTAAACAGCTCTTGTGAAATGCTTTTCTAATCAAAAGTTGCAGTTGGAATTTGTGCTGAAAATTCATTCTTCAATGGCATTATAGCTTTCAGTGATCTGTGCTCTACATTTTTCGATATTTTGGATTTGAAAATATAAAATATTTAAATATAAAAATATAATCAGTTAATAAAAGTTTGGTCCAATGGCAAAATGTTAACCTGTCTCCTGCTGGTGTCATCAAAATTGTGCAACAATTAATCTAAATGTCACTGCTACTAAGAATCTGCACGTCAGGTACAAGTCATTACTTTTGCAGTCAGGTACGTAAGCATCTACTAAAGAGGATTGTTTGTGGAATTCAGAAATTTTCTGACCAGTTCTATTTTATTTACAATTTATGTTTCAGTTGCTGCTGAACATGTTTCTGTTCTGTTGAATTCTTCAGCAAAACAGAATTAGCTGCATCCATTCAAACACCAGCTCTGTATTGTAATTGCCAAATTATGGAATAGTTCACAGCACAGAGATAATGATGAAGGCTGCAAGATCTTAAAGTTTGACAGAGTTGCTTCTAGAATTTCTATAATTTATTTTTATCATATTTTGGAGGTTACCATTCCTTTAAACACAGACACAGTACACAAGTAATTTAAAAATTAACTCCTGAACAGAGCCTCTCCTGAAACACTGCAGAATAGCAAGCTGCATCAATCACAAGTCAAGGAAAGGAGTGATTCAAATTTGACACTGATTCAATTTGTATATTACTGACAGCTTTCTTTTAAAACTCATGTGCTGGGGAATTCAAAATCCAAGGTGGTAACCTGATAACTCTCCAGAGTATTGTGAGCTGTATCTGTTCAGATCAAAGATATTTGAAAGTGTGAGAAATAAGCAACAGAAGCAAATAGATGAATTACACTCCACAATGGCACGAAATCTCAGAAGAATCTCACTTTTATAAGAATTAGCTTAGTTGTGGCAATTCAAGGAATTTAGTGAAGTAAATACATAGCAGTAGCAATTCCTTGTGACTGTGTATGTTCTTGAGCATATTCTGTAAAATAAATTTGCATGATGTTTTAACTGTGATATTTTGGTACTTCTAAACACTGGTTAGATCTGTTGGAAGCATAGCAACACTATAATAAGTCAAAATAATGACCAGTGTGATTGCACTGCTGGGGAGTCAAAGGAGATTTGTTTACAGGCAAGGTGGATGGAGGAGTGCCAGCATCTTAAGGAATCCTCTCTCCAACTTGCTGAAGCAGTCGTTGTTGAAATGCAGCAAAACCTGGATAATATCTAGATGTTGGCTGACAAGTCTGAAGTGACGTTTGAACCACATGCAATGACTATCTACTGTAAGAAAAAATCTTAATGAAAGAATCAAAGCACTGCGGCTTCAAGAGCAAATCAGAATCTAGGAGCCCTGTGGTGTGTAATTCACCTCCTAACTCCCCAAAGCCTGTCTACTTGTCAAGGTACAAATCAGAAGTGTGATGGAATGCTCCTCACTTGCTTGAATGAATGCAGCTCCAGCAACACTTATGAAGCTTGACACCATTCAACACGAAACAACCTGCTTGATTGGCACTACTTCCACAGACATTCACTATCTCCATTCCTCACTTCCAGTCGCAGCATTGTGAACTATCTGCAAGGTCTGCTGCAGAAACTCTTCTAGTTTTCTTGGAAAATGCCTTTCAAACCCATGACAACTACCACCTAGTAGGACAAGGAATGCAGTTACAAAGAGAACACCATGATCTGTGTGTTTCCCGTTGAGCCGTTTGTCATCGACACTCAGGTCGGTGGAGTTGTGGATAGTGAGGAAGGATGCTGTTGGTTGCAGAGAGACATAGATAAGCTGCAGAGCTGGGCTGAGAGGTGGCAAATGGAGTTTAATGCAGACAAGTGTGAGGTGATGCACTTTGGTAGGAGTAACCAGAAGGCAAAGTACTGGGCTAATGGTAAGATTCTTGGTAGTGTAGATGAGCAGAGAGATCTCGGTGTCCATGTACACAGATCCTTGAAAGTTGCCACCCAGGTTGACAGGGCTGTTAAGAAGGCATACAGTGTTTTAGCTTTTATTAATAGAGGGATCGAGTTCTGGAACCAAGAGGTTATGGTGAAGCTGTACAAAACTCTGGTGCGGCCGCACTTGGAGTATTGCATACAGTTCTGGTCACCGCATTATAAGAAGGATGTGGAAGCTTTGGAAAGGGTGCAGAGGAGATTTACTAGGATGTTGCCTGGTTTGGAGGGAAGGACTTACGAGGAAAGGCTGATGGACTTGAGGCTGTTTTCATTAGAGAGAAGAAGGTTGAGAGGTGACTTAATTGAAACATATAAAATAATCAGAGGGTTAGATAGGGTGGATAGGGAGAGCCTTTTTCCTAGGATGGTGTCAGCAAGCACGAGGGGGCATAGCTTTAAATGGAGGTGTGAAAGATATAGGACAGATGTCAGAGGTAGTTTCTTTACTCAGAGTAGTAAGGGAATGGAACGCTTTGCCTGCAACGGTAGTAGATTCGCCAACTTTAGGTACATTTAAGTCGTCATTGGACAAGCATATGGACGTACATGGAATAGTGTAGGTTAGATGGGCTTGAGATCGGTATGACAGGTCGGCACAACATCGAGGGCCGAAGGGCCTGTACTGTGCTGTAATGTTCTATGTTCTGACTTGGAAATATGTTGCCATTTCTTCACTATAGCATGGATCAAAATTCTGGAATTCCCTCTCAGAGGATATTTGAATCTGCCTACAAAAGATTGACTGCAGTGATGCAGGAAGGTAGCTCACCTTGTTGAGAACACCTGGGATGGATAGTTGATACTTACATTCCATGAATGATACACTTTGAGATCTAAAAATGGAATCAACAGTAGGGTCACCATTGTCGAGGAAAGACTGCACCTGCAAGTGTGACCAGGCAAAGAGGGAATCAACAGCTGCCCAGGACGCTGGCTCACCTGTTTGTCACTGAGAAGCTGGCCCTCCATTGACTCTGTCTACACTTCCCACTGCCCTGGGAAAGCAGCCAACGTCATCAAAGGCCCTTCCCACATCTGTTATACTCTCTTCCATTGGGTAGGAGATACAAATGTTTGTTTGAAAATGCATACCAACTGATTCAAAAGCAACATCTTCCCCTCTGGTATCAGACCTATGAATGGACCTCTCATATATTAGAGTTGATCTTTCTCTGCACCTTCTCGGTAGCTGTAACACTATATTCTGCATTCTGTTCTGTTACCCTGATGTACTTATGTAAGATATGATTTGTCTTGGTAGCACTCAAAACAACACTTTTCACTGTATATGTGTGCAATAATAAATCAAATCAAAAACCTGGCATCTAACTCAGTACCATCACCTTGCAATCTGGGGCTGACTGGAAAGTTGCTGTCATTCTCTGCCAATAAGCCTCGAGGCCGTTTGCTCCTTTTCTTGTCTACCTGGCCCTCGGATAACCTGAGAAATTCGTATCCTGCCTATAAATGACCTGGTGCTGGCAGACCAACACGTCAGATGGCATGAATTTTTGAGCACACCTGATAATCACGCCTAAAATGTTAAATGTAAGTAGGTAATTTTAAGGATCAGCCATGGAGACAGAGAATGAAGAATGAGTTGAAATTCTGGATTTTGGGGCAGTTTTGAAGGGGGTGAGAGCTGATGGCCAAACAGGAGTTTCCATATCGTTGGGCAAAGGAATTGAATGTGAAAAGGGCAGACACTGACTAAAGTGCCTATCAGAGAGGGAAGAATATAATAATGGAGGATATTGCAATGATGGAACTCGGAAAAGCCCTTGGAGCAATTAACCTGAGAGTTTTCAATGGAATGCATTAGGAGAAAACAAGCCAATGTAGGTTATTGAGGATGAGCAAGGGAGGCAAAGTTGAGGATTAGTGCAGTCCAAGAGTGATGCAACTTAGATTTAGACAACGCAAGAGTTTCTGGGGAATGATAGACTGACAAGGAAGCATATTGCAGATGTAATCCACGTTTGAATGTCAGAGGAGGTGAAGGAAGTGCAACAGTTTCGTACAGCTGGCAATAAATGATTGTGGTGATATGTTGAGTGTGTGTTTGAAGCTCATTCTTTGATTATTTTGGCCATGGGGATTTTGCACTGTGATTTAGCCTATTGACCAGAGGTGGAAATAAAGTTAGTGCTCAGACATCAAAGGTGAAATTGATGTAAGAGATGAAAATGATGAAATTTGATATTTATTATTGTGTATCTAATTCCCTGTTACTAAAACAAAACTTAGTAAAAATTAATCTTAACTGCTGCCTCTCTTAGTGGTTTCATCTGTCTTTCCTAACCTTTCAACCTAATTCTTGCAAATTTTTTGATTTTTTTTTTGCCAGTTCTCTCTCCCTTTCGTTCCCTCCCTTTTCCTTTCCTCCCTCCTCTCCTGAAGGCATCGATTCCTTCCTGGATGCCGATCACCTTTATCCAATTGGCCTTCCATGTGTGAGCCAAGACAGTGAGTGCCAGTAGGATTGCCTGTCACTGGAAGCATCAGAGTTTGATGCTGGCTTTCCCTGAGATCTGCACAGCAACCTTCAAAAGAGGTTACTAGTTAATAATCAGGAAAGCAGTAAATATTTTCTTGCCTAAACTCGAAGACATTGAAGCAAATTTGTATACTCCTTTGGTTGTCCCATTTGAAATTTAATTCAACATCAATTGAGGATTAATAATCTAACTTTATCAGCCCATGAATAAAATCTTCAACCTCTTGACCTGTGGCTCAGTGCTCCCTAGCTGTGAACCCCATTTTTTAACCATACATCTCTGCCTTTTTGCTTTTATTGCCTCCTTTTTAGAAAGAAAATGTTTAAAAATTTGCGATTTCTACATTTTCCACTGCTTCACTGACCTGTGCCAGAGCTGGCACCTGCATTCTTTCCTGATTGGCTGAAGTTAACGTTTAAGTTGGCCTTTCAAATCCAAGTGTTAAGTTACTCATAACCATCTTACATATTAAGCAAATTAATGTACTGCACCTCTGCTGAGTGCTTGCTCAATGAGCAAACTTTTTAAAATTTTGCTTACTACCTGACTGTATCTGGTTATAACTGCAAGATTAGTTCTTAGTGTGTGTTCTGCTTAGTGTAGTGAGCCTTGAAGACATTTAGAGAAAGCACTTTATAGATCAGGGCTTTGCACATGTATGTGATGCTTGCATAAGACTGCAGTATATTTTGTTCATTACAGACCATATTTCGATAAAGCATCTTTTATCTAGATTCTGGGGTATCATTTTTCTGCTGTTTTCAATCTTTTAACTTTTCACTGGGAATATATTTGTCAAAAATGGAAAATGTCAAAGGCTTTTTATAACTGGTTTTGAATGTTATTTTTATTTCTGATTGAAATGGACACTACAATAAAATAGATCAGAACTCATAGAAGATTGGAAATTAGTTTATGGGCTGCTTATCTTTTGATTTGAAGAATAAGACTGAATCTAATATGTTTAGCAGATGAACTTTCCTATAGCCCTTCACAATATGCTAGAAGATAAAAATTCTGCTTTAATCAATATTCAAGTTAAAGCTCATTTGAAGTATGTTGGTAATGTGGCTTGTTGCTTCGATTTTGTTTAATGAAATAGCTGAGCCCATAAATTAAATGAAAATAAAAGACATTCCTTCTTTAAAAACAACAAACACCTAATACTTCTTGTTTTACTATTATTGTTTCAAGGTTGAAGATGAATTTAACTCTCCAGTGGTAGTGTTCAGATTCATCCGGGAGCACCTCAAATCAGGTAATGAAAGTTTGATTAAGTTATCCTGTACTATGCAGAATCGTAGAGATTTACAGCACCGAAAGAGGCTCTTTGGCCTGTTGATTCCACGCCAGTCATCAAGCACCCATCAAACTCTAATTCCATTTCCCAGCGGTTTGCCCTTATCCTGCTATGCAGTGGCATTTCATGTGTTCACGTTAATGCTACTTAAATGTAGGGCTCCTGCCTTTAGCATCCTTAGCGACAGTGATTTCCAGACACCCACACCCTCTCAATGAGAAACAAGTCCCCTCTTAAACCCCCCCGTTCCCTATTATAAATCTGTGTCCCTTGGTTATTGCCCCCTCCATTGAGGGGAAATATTTCTTCCCTTAATGTCAGAATTCCAGCAACATCTTCCCTTGCAGCTAGGGATACATCTCATCTGAATCTGGGGATTTATCTATTTTTAAGCCCATCAAAGCTGCTAATACCTCCTCTAATGTTAGCCTATTCAAGTATGTCACAGATACCACTCTGTTCCCTCTATTCCTATGTCGTCTTTACCTACCGTGAGCACAGATACAAAATACTGATTTAACGCCTCACATCCATCATCCAACTCCAGGTACACATTGCTCCATGTAGCCTGCCATCTATTTCCATTCCCGTAATGCAGTCCTTTATGTCTGCCTTCCTATCCATGTCAACAAGCTTTGTTTAACCAACCTGGACTCCTGAGCTCATCCACTTACAAACTGCAGCTCATCCAGAATACTGTCCTCTGAATTCTGTTTGTTAAATTCAACTTCCCAAATTTCACTGACCACTAATCCAGATTTGACAGTCTCTGTATGGATAGTTTTGGAAGGATGGTAGTAAGGTGACATTTGGCCCACAGCTCATTGCTATCCATAGACGCCTACTGGAAACAATATATACAGATGTCAGATAATCACCGGTTGAAATGCAGCGTCACTTCCTACTGTTCTCCCGTGGCCACATTTTTTGGTACTAAAGACTGAATATCACCTATAGAATCAAACTAGATGGCAACACCTGCAGGTGAAGCAGAGGAAAAATTGATAAAAACAAAACAACATGTGCAGCATTTCTGTGACTTGATCTGTTGTAATTTATATTCACATTTGCAGCTCTAGATGGAGCTCAGTACCAAACTGCTACAGTTCAGGAATCCACAAAGGACAGTAATGAGAGAGAAATTGATGATGCCCTGAATCGCTGGGTAAGAATTTAACTTGAAGCTTATGTTTTGTTAGGCTTTCAGATGCATTACCTGATTAAATGCAGTCAACACGGCTTTGAGAGGGGCAGGTCATGTCTCACAAACCTTATCAAGTTCTTTGAGGATGTGACTAGAAAAGTTGATGAGGGTCGAGCTGTGGATGTGGTGTATATGGACTTCAGCAAGGCATTTGATAAGGTTCCCCATGGGAGGCTCATTCAGAAGGTCAGGAGGAATGGGATACAGGGGAACTTAGCTGTCTGGATACAGAATCTGCTGGCCAACCGAAGACTGAGTGGTAGTAGAAGGAAAATATTCTGCCTAGAAGTCAGTGGTGAGTGGTGTTCCACAGGGCTCTGTCCTTGGGCCTTTACTGTTTGTAATTTTTATTAATGACTTGGATGAGGGGATTGAAGCATGGGTCAGCAAGTTTGCAGACGACACGAAGGTTGGAGGTATCGTTGACAGTATAGAGGACTGTTGTAGGCTGCAGCGGGACATTGACAGGATGCAGAGATGGGCTGAGAGGTGGCAGATGGAGTTCAACCTGGATAAGTGCGAGGTGATGCATTTTGGAAGGTCGAATTTGAAAGCTGAGTACAGGATTAAGGATAGGATTCTTGGCAGTGTGGAGGAACAGAGGGATCTTGGTGTGCAGATACATAGTTCCCTTAAAATGGCCACCCAAGTGGACAGGGTTGTTAAGAAAGCATATGGTGTTTTGGCTTTCATTAACAGGGGGATTGAGTTTAAGAGTCATGAGATCTTGTTGCAGCTCTATAAAACTTTGGTTAGACCGCACTTGGAATACTGCGTCCAGTTCTGGTCACCCTATTATAGGAAAGATGTGGATGCTTTGGAGAGGGTTCAGAGGAGGTTTACCAGGATGCTGCCTGGACTGGAGGGCTTATCTTATGAAGAGAGGTTGACTGAGCTCGGACTTATTTCATTGGAGAAAAGGAGGAGGAGAGGGGACCTAATTGAGGTACACAAGATAATGAGAGGATAGATAGAGTTGATAGCCAGAGACTATTTCCCAGGGCAGAAAAGTCTAACATGAGGGGTCATAGTTTTAAGCTGGTTGGAGGAAAGTATAGAGGGGATGTCAGAGGCGGGTTCTTTACACAGAGAGTTGTGAGAGCATGGTGTGCGTTGCCAGCAGCAGTTGTGGAAGCAAGGTCATTGGGGACATTTAAGAGACTGCTGGACATGCATATGGTCACAGAAATTTGAGGGTGCATACATGAGGATCAATGGTCAGCACAACATCGTGTGCTGTACTGTTCTGCGTTCTGCGTTCTATGTTCTATGTTAAATGGAAAAGCTCAGCAAGCCTAGCAGCATCTGTGTGGGAGAAAACAGAGTTAACGTTTCGGGTCTGGTGACCCTTCCTCAGAACAGAGTTCTGGACCTGAAACGTTAACTCTGTTTTCTCTTTCACAGATGCTGCCAGACCTGCTGAGCTTTTCCAGCAACTTTGTTTTTGTTCCTGATTTACAGCATCCTCAGTTCTTTCGGTTTTTACCAAAAGTTAAATAGTATCTTTATGAATAATTTAAAATATTAAGAAGTTCAAAGTGAGTTAGTAGCAAGTGTGTTGTCTTATAGTTAGTCATGAAATCATACCCTGTATTTCTGTCAACAGTTAGGAGAACAGCTAGGCCAGTTGGTTCCAACCAGTGGGGTGGATGTTGTAGAATTGGAAGATGAGGGAGTGTGTATACGATTTAGTCCATTGATGACAGCAGCAGGTAAGTAAAGAACTTTAATTAGATATTTATATTGTTTACATTTTGCAGTAAAGGATCTGTCTTCATTGTACAGTTATTTATGCATTTGATTATAGTCTGGTTAGTCTAAGCCTCCAGGCTGCTGTTGTATAACTTTTTTTCTGCGGATAAATGGAGGGGATTTTCATAAGCTGCGACTAGTTTGAACTCAATATCACATGAAAGCAAACAGACAGCATTGTGTTGGAACGTTGTCCAATCTCCTACCCTTGAGTTATTTGGGTCAATATTCTCTTGAGATTAGAAGAATGAGAGGTGACCTCATTAAAATGTACAAGGTTCTGAAGGGGCTGGATAGGGTCAGCTCTGAGTGGTTGTTCTTGCTGGTCAGGAAATCAAAAACATGATTGCTGCTCAGGATAAGGAGCCAACCATTTAGCACTGAGACGAGGCGAAACTTATTCACTCAAAACATTACGAATCTTTGGAACACCCTGCCACAGACACCTGTAGACTCTCCATTATTGAATACCATTAAGGCTCTGCTGGACAGGGTTTGGTGTCTCAGGGAATAGGGGGACATTGGGGAGCTGGTGGGAAGACAGAGTTGAAGCCCAAGATGATAAATGACCCTATTGAATGATAGGGACAGGGGACTCCCCTATTCCTGTGCATTTTTCTTGTGATATGGATTTCACTGGCCTTCTGCAATATACTGTGTATATGGAAGCATTAGGAGAGGTCCATAAATAATTTGCAAAAATTCTAACAATCCTGGTGCTGATCTTTACATATGCACGTTATCTGGATTTGAGCAAGTAAAGACCACAAATCCCATGTGTATTTCTCTTCAACTTTGTTGATATTCAGGGTAGTCGGGGCTAATGTTTTATGTTGAACTTCCTGATGCAATTATCCATGAAATTCAATTTCTGCATGAAATTGTCCCCTTCAATCAAGAAATATGTTTATTCATATTGCTTGATATCTTTATCTTTAAATGGCCCCTCTTTTTATATAAAAATATCTTATAGAATGAAATGATGAAACAATATAGCTACCAAACGTGACACACTATAGCACTGAAAATTTGCTATTTGAGATGAAGTGCAAAACAGACAATTTTTTTAAAATCATTTCCCAGTCTTACGCTGAGGTCTCACAGGTTACTCTGTCATCCATGGTTGCTGGCTGTCCTAGAATTTCTAAAAGAGAATTTCACTTTATTTATTTAGTCCTGAACACCACGCCAGAACATGTGGACCAATTGGCTGAGTGTCTGAAAGCAAAGATTCCCATTCTCATTAGCACCTTACAGCTTCGAGAAGAGTTTAAACAGGAAGCTTACCGGACTGCTGGCCTGACATATATCGAAGATCTCAGCTGGCCTGGATTAGGTGCTGTACGGTAGGTCTTTGAAAATGTATTCAGCAGTATGTTTCTGGAAGAAGTGAGAGACCACGCAGGGTTGTAGCAAGAATGAATGTAATGTGCATAACCCCAAATTACGGGGTGGAAGCTTTTTAAAAAATATACAGTTTCAGTGATATTAATGACAGGAAGGATCCATTTGATTTGAACTCCCAAATAGAGATTAAAAGATTGAAACAAAATATTACAGATTGTGGAATTCTGAAATAAAAACACAAATTGGAAATACTCTGACAGCATATGTGGAAGTAGACATAGGAAAAGAGTCAAGCGTGACTATTTGAAACTGAAGGTAGGTCTGAAATGTGCTCAGTTTTATGCTACCGAAAGGGGTGGGGGAATTTGGGGTGGAAGAAGGGGAAGTGATCATGTCACATCCAGAACTTCAAGCCAATGTTTTTGATTAGATTAGAATCCCTACAGTATGGAAACAGGCCCTTCGGCCCAACAAGTCCACACCGCCCCTTGAAACATCCCACCCAGACCCATTCCCCTATAACCCACACAACCCTGAATCTGTGGGCAATTTAATACGGCCAATCCACCTAGCCTGCACATCTTTGGACTGTGGGAGGAAATCGGACCATCCAGAGGGAACCCACGCAGACACGGGGAGAATGTGCAAACTCTGCACAGACAGTCGCCCGAGACTGGAATCGAACCCGGGTCCCTGGCGCTGTGAGGCTGCAGTGCTAACCACTGAGCCACCGTGCCACCCAATGTTCTTGGGGATGTGGGTTTAAATCCCACCTTTGGGAGATAGTGACTTTTGATAAGAATTACAAGGTAGTCTGGTGGTGACCATGTAACCGATGTCATTGTCATAAAAATCCATCTGTTCACTAATATCCTTTGGGAGAGGAGATCTGCTGTCCTTATCTGATCTGGCTTACACAGTCAACCACATTTCTGTGGGTCACCTTAACAATTAGGGACAGGCAATAGATGCTGACGCAGCTAGTCATTCTCACACTCCCTGAACCAAAAGGAAAAAAAAACAAGAGGAAAGATGTGGAAAAAGGTCGAGGGGAGGACAAATCAATGCCTTAAAACAAAGGATGGATGGAATGGAATGGCGACGTATAGAACCGAAGTGAATGATATGATGAGGCTAGGGACCACTAACATTTAAGAAGAAATCTATTAACCAAAATGAATAAAACTACAATCATTCACTTTTTTCTAACAAACATAACCTGGAAAAAAAAGAAAATCAAAACTTTTGACATTGAAATATTCTTTTCCTATTCCTGGTTACAATAGTTTCCATACATTTTGTCATATTTAAACCGTAAGCTACCATACCAATATGAAGTCAGGTGATCTTGGTTCTAAACACTGTTACTGCAGGTTCAAAGTAGTAAAGTAAACATAGTGAATGCAGTGCAAACCACAGCTATAATGCTTCTTGGGTAATTCTGCTTTTTAGCTGATAAACAATTTGAAGTACAAAATTGGCCACGATGTTCACATGTTCTTTCTAACAATTAATTAATTCACGCGCCAGGAAATGCTTTTATTTCTACATGAATAATAAACATCAAACATTATTCTCCCTGGGTGTACTATTCACCAGCTTACTGTTCATAGTTATCCCTTCCAATTCAAAATCGCTTCAGTCACAAAGACATATTCTCTTCAATTGAAGAGTATGGTCATCAGGACTGCAGACCTGTGTGTTGTGTAGTTCACCATGGATGGTTGAGTCCTGCATGGCTTGATGTTGATGCAGAATTGCAGCTCTAATATTAACTATTCAGGAATGCACAAGGCTTCTCCTCGATAGTGGCCTAATGGGGATCCAACCTTGTTGGGTGGCTGGGGTGAGAAATCTAATGTCAGTTAATCATTTATTTGAGTGACTGGGATGCAGCAGGAAGTACTTTGTAACGTCCCTCACTTACTTTGTGCTTCCAGCGTAAATGTGGACCTGATGGGTTTGACATCTGCTTTGTTGCTTCTTGGCAGTTGGATTGAAATGTAATACAGAACTCTATACGTTACCTGCAGGTATGAACCTAACAGTGAAGAACCTGATCCAGAAAAGCAACTCCTAGCAATGGAAAAAATAACTAACGGATTGCTAAAGAAATTGAAGGAACTTGACTCCGACCTGATATTCTCAACAGGTCAGAAAGTCTTTCTCCCTCTCGGACAAAATGTGTAAAACAAGTTAGCTGGAATGTACAACACCACACCATACTGTGTGCACCCTGGTTTTATCTGACTTTCCCTGCTACTGAATTTCTATCCTTGGTCATGCTGCTGTAGAACACTTCCAAGAAGAAACCAGAAGCGTCTCATCAAAGAAGGCAAATGAGGGAAGTTTATTGTGCATTAGAAAAAGTATATTACTGCAGTTAGCCGAATGAAGGAATATGGGAGAAGGCCTAATAGGGTCCAACTGGGAATCACCAGTTTTGTTTCAATTTTCATTAAAAATAATTCACACATGTAGCAGAAGCTAATCTTTTTTTTAATTGACATGGGTATCGCTGGCTGGTCAACACTTATTACCCATCCCTGGGTACCTGATGGTAAGCTGCCTTCTCGAATTGCTGCAGTCAGTGCCTTGGGTAGACGCACAAGGCTGTTACTGTTAGGGAGGGAAATCCAGGTTTTTGACCCAGTAACAGTGAAGAAGCAGTGATATATTTCCAAGTCAGGATGCGAGTGGCTAGGAGTGGAACTTGCAATTGGTAACATTCCCATGTACCGGCTATCTCCATTCGAGATGGAAGTGGTCATTGGTTTGATGCTGCATAAGGATCTTTGGTGAATTTCTGCAGCGTATCTTGTAGACGGTACACACTGCTGCTAATGAGTGTCAGTGGTAGAGGGAGTGAATGTTTGTGGGTGTGGTGCCAATCAAACAGCTGCTTTGTCCTGGATAGTGTCAAGCTTCTTGAGTGTTGTTGGAGCTGCCCCCATCCAGGTAAGTGGGGAGTGTTCCATCCATATTCACATGAGGATGTGAAAGCATCAGAGGGAGTGCAAAGAGGTTTACAAGAATGCTTCCACGTATAAGGAGCTTCCTTATAAAGATAGGTTGGAGAAGAGAAGGCTGCAAATAGACTTAATGGAGGTACTCGAGTCATGAGGAGTAATTGCTGGAGCATACAGGGAGAGACTGTTCTTGTTGGTGGAAGGATTGAAAACAAGAGCGCAAAAGCCTGAAGGAATTGGCATAAGAAATAAAAACAAATTTGGAGTATCTGTTCAGCTGTGAGCACCCTGTCTAAGAATGGATGTTAAATCCCTGGAGAGAGTGGAAAGGAGGTTTACACGAATGAAACCAAGAATGAGGGATTTTAGATAGAAGGAAAGTTCAGAGAAGTTTGGCTTATTCTCCTTTGAACAGAGAATACTAAGAGGTGACCTTATCAAGGTGTTCAGAATTGTGAACAATTTTGACAGGGTAAAGAGGGATATTCTGTTTCCATTAGATGGGATGTCGGGAACTAGTGGTCACCACTTCAAGATTGTCAGTAAGAGAGCTAGGAGTGAGATGAGGAGGAACTTCTTATTCAGCATTGTTAGGAATTTGAATGCACTGCCTGGGAGAGTTGTGGAAATAGATTCCATCGCAGATTTCAGAATCATGCTCGATATATCTTTGAAAGTGTTGAATTTAGACAGCTCAAAATGAGGGCTGGAGAAGGGGACTGACTAGCTGTGTAGCTCTTTCAAGAGCCAGTACAGTCTCAATGGGTCAAATGGCCTCCTGAAAGATAAAATCTATGACCATGAGAAGAAACATTTTCACACAGCGAGTTGTTACTCTCTGAGTGTGTGGTAGATTCAATTGAAACATTCAAAAGGGATTTAAAATGTTGTTTTTACAAATAACAATGTGCAGGGTTACAGGGAGAAGTCAGGGCAATGGCATTAAATGTTCATTGGGAGAGACATTTCAGACAAACAGGGCAAAGTGACCACCTCCTACACAGTAATCATTTTAAGATTTGGCGTATATTCAAGCATGAGATGGATAGATTTTTGATCTCTGTGGAAGTCGAGGGTTTGAATCCACAGACAGGAGAGTGAAGATGAAGCAGGAGATCAGCCAAAATTGCATGGAACAGTCTCGAGCTGGTCAAATTTCTTAACTTCTTGTGTAAACTAGAAGCAAAGGGTTGAAACTAGTCTGTGGGGAGGGGCTTTGTATTTATTTGCAATACTTTGATTTTGAGACTAGACGGGGAGCATTACGTTGAGCGGTAGAAGGAAAGCATTGTAACTCTCTCCTCATGTAACTTAATACCCATGTGATTACATCAGCATTCACTTGTCCTCGTAGTGGTGTGATCATTTGACAGGAAACACCCAGTGACACCAATAGAAATAAATGAAGAAAACATTTCTCTTTTTAAAACTTTTACTGTGATCAGCAAACCAAAATCAGCAGGTCAAACATTATTTAACAAATACATAACACTTGAAATAAAAGGATAACTTTCACTTTAAATAGTTGATAAAGCCTAGATACATATGAACAGAATCAACGGTACCTGCATCACTATATACGCCTATGGCACCATTTGCAGTTCCAAAGTGCACTGACTCCTGTGTAGGATCTCTCACTTTCTGACTCTGTCTCGTCAGCTCTCGAGTCGGTTTCTATGGCAGCCATCGTGAAATTTTCAGATGCTGTAACACCCAAACATCGCAGCACTGTACAGCGTTCTTGGCTAGCTTCACAACAGTGTTTATTTGCTTGAGATTGCAACAGAGTAGCAGTGGTGTGTTCGGGTTCCTGGCCTGTAGTTCATCCACTTCCGTTGGCTTTCTTTTTTTCTCTTTAAAAGCCTATTTCAGCTTCTAATCATAATTCTAACAGTCCTGATGGCATAGCATTCCCAGAGACTCCTTTCTCTGCCCCCTTCATCTGGTCTGATTTGGATCTGGCAAACCTGAAGCAATGGCAGTTTCCAACCCACAACTTCAACTCTTAATCTTTCCTTTTCTTTTAAAACTAGGTTACACGTACAGCCTCCTGTAAAAGTTTATTTTCTGGTCACCTTACCTGGAGGATTCTGTTCTACATGATATTTGGGTCTGTGTCTTTGCTAAGACCCACTGTAATTAGATATCTGATTCGCTATCTGTTTACCCTTTGCTTTAATTTCATGCCAACCTAGCTTACACATGCGCATCTAAGGAGCTTCAAGACATGTATTGTCTGAATAATCTTGGTTTCATTTTGGACTTACAGGGATCTACCTACTTAATAGGAAAAACAGGTATTTCCTCAAGGAAACAAAGTGTGGAGCTAGATGAACACAGCAGGCCAAGCAGCATCTCAGGAGCACAAAAGCTGACGTTTCGGGCCTAGACCCTTCATCAGGAGAGGGGGATGGGGGGAGGGAACTGGAATAAATAGGGAGAGAGGGGGAGGCGGACCGAAGATGGAGAGAAAACAGGATAGGTGGTGAGGAGGTAGGGAGGGGATTGGTCAGTCCAGGTCACATTTCACTGGATCATGGGCATGCAACAAACCATAACTGTTAGATTAGATTATACTCAGTTCAACAATGTTGTATCAAACCAACCAGAGGAACACACAAATAAGGATTTGGTATCAAATGTATTTGTTGTACTTGTGCTTGTTACTCGTAGGAAAGGACTTGTGGACATTATGATCAATTTGGTCTTCAGTATTAGTAACATTATAAATAAATGACAGTATTTGAGGAGTATTGTAGCTCTATTTTATGCTAAGTTTACAGCCCATGTTTAACATTTATTACTTAATACTGTGAATCTGCAGGGCCTGAGTTTGAAGGTGAGAAGAATTGCATATATGTTGGTATGGTAACTGATAACTTGGATGTACCAGAACTAGTGGAAACAATTGCAGCCATGGGCAAAGAAATTGAGGAAAGTTCAAAGGTATGTAACAAATTGTTTGATAAGAATCATTTTCTACTCCAAAACCAAGCTTAATATTGAATAGCAATGGCTTGCAAAAGTCAAGTTTCTTCAAAGAAATATACAACTCTATTCTTTCAGTTAACAGTAACTAAATTCGACAAAATAATCAGTATGTTGTCTTATTTCTAATTTAGTTACATCTAGATCTGAATGTTTTATTTATATCTAATACATGGGATGCATCTCCTCTAACTGAATAGTTGTAGTTTGCAAGTGTAGTCAAATCCAGTTACAGTGATTTATGTGGCCATTATATCCAATTTCCCATTACGGTACAATTCAGTGTTACTCACCTTTCCTACAAGGCTGTTTAGTCTCCATGGATTTTACCATAACGGTCAGCTTCTTAACATTACTGTAACACTGCTCAGCACTTTAGCTGAATGGTACCATGCCCAGATTTGGGATTCAATCACAGGAAGTAAAGACTGATTAAAATATTGTTTTATTTTAAATGGCAGATGCTTCAAGTGATGCTCAGAGGGGAGTGGTGGTACAACTGGGAAATTGGCTTTAGATTCCGAATACCTACCACTCTAGCAACACACTTGCATGTGTCTGCATCTGCAAGAAGGGTCTAGGCCTGAAACGTCAGCTTTCCTGCTGCTCTGATGCTGCTTGGCCTGCTGTGTTCATCCAGCTCCACATCATCTTATCCCACTTGCAATACAATGTAGCTTTGGAATTTAAAAATTGTGGGCTACTACAAACATATATGCTACTACGTACATCTGTTAGTGTTTGAATGGGCTTAAATCAAAAGACTCACACTTACTTGTTGAATTAGTATGATGTGGAGATGCCGGGGATGCACTGAGGTGGACAGATTCAGAAGTCACACAACACCAGGTTATAGTCCAATGAGTTTACTTAAAATCACAAGCTTTCAAAGCACTGCTCCTTTATCAGGTGAAGTGGAGACAGGCACACAGTATTTTGCCATTATCTCTCCGCCTATATGTTCTGTGCCTGTGTGCCTCCCTCCTGGTGTCATGTAACTTCTGACATGCATATTACAAAGATCTCTCTAATATTTCTTAAAATATCACTTCGTAGTAGAAGAAACTTACTGAATCTTCATTGTATAGTACTAATACTAACTGTAAGTCTCTTGTATTTATTTTGAAGTTATTGGAGAACATGACTGAAGTAGTACGGAAAGGCATTATTGAAGCAGAGCAACAGTTACAGAAAGCAAATGAAGCTAAACTCCTTGAAGAGGTAAATACAGATATTTCCAGATTGTGTTTACATCATTTTATCAACATTAATCAATAGCAATAACATCAAAAGCTGTTCACTAGAAATAAAGGGAGTAGCAATGCAGGATTACACTTTTAACTTGAACATGTGTGTTTTTTCATTTAGTAATCTGTTGTTTCATTTCAGTTAAATCTTTAAACCAACTGTATTTGCTGAAATTCTGAAGAAGGGTCACTGAACCCAAAACATTAACTCAGATTTCTCTCCACAGAAATGGTCTGAGGAGAGCCAGGAGGGGGCACCAGAAAGGCTTGGCATAACGGATTAGGGAGCACACAAAGGCATATGTGAGGAATAAGAGAATGGTCAAAGAAAGAGTAGGGCCGATCAAGGATAGCATAGGGAACTTGTGTGTGGAGTCTGAGGAGGTAGGGGAAGCCCTAAATGAGTTTTTTGCTTCTGCCTTTACAAAAGAAATGACCTTTGTAGTGAATGAAACCTTTGAAGAGCAGGTGTGCATGCTGGAATGGATAGAGATAGAGGAAGCTGATGTGCTGAAAATTTTGTCCAACATTAAGATTGACAAGTCGCCAGGCCCGGACCAGATTTGTTGTCGGCTGCTTTGGGAAACGAGAAATGCAATTGCTTCGCCACTTGCGAAGATCTTTGCATCCTCGCTCTCCACTGGAGTCGTACCTGAGGACTGGAGAGAGGCAAATGTAATTCCTCTCTTCAAGAAAGGAAATAGGGAAATCCCCGGCAATTACAGACCAGTAAGTCTCACGTCTGTCGTCTGCAAGGTGTTAGAAAGGATTCTGAGGGATGGGATTTATGACCATCTGGAAGAGCATGGCTTGATTAAATGCAGTCAACACTGCTTAGTGAGGGGCAGGTCATGCCTCACAAACCTTATCAAGTTCTTTGAGGATGTGACTAGAAAAGTTGATGAGGGTCGAGCTGTGGATGTGGTGTATATGGACTTCAGCAAGGCATTTGATAAGGTTCCCCATGGGAGGCTCATTCAGAAGGTCAGGAGGAATGGGATACAGGGGAACTTAGCTGTCTGGATACAGAATTGGCTGGCCAACAGAAGACAGTGAGTGGTAGGAGAAGGAAAATATTCTGCCTAGAAGTCAGTGGTGAGTGGTGTTCCACAGGGCTCTGTCCTTGGGCCTCTACTGTTTGTAATTTTTATTAATGACTTGGATGAGGGGATTGAAGCATGGGTCAGCAAGTTTGCAGACGACACGAAGGTTGGAGGTATCGTTGACAGTATAGAGGACTGTTGTAGGCTGCAGTGGGACATTGACAGGATGCAGAGATGGGCTGAGAGGTGGCAGATGGAGTTCAACCTGGATAAGTGCGAGGTGATGCATTTTGGAAGGTCAAATTTGAAAGCTGAGTACAGGATTAAGGATAGGATTCTTGGCAGTGTGGAGGAACAGAGGGATCTTGGTGTGCAGATACATAGTTCCCTTAAAATGGCCACCCAAGTGGACAGGGTTGTTAAGAAAGCATATGGTGTTTTGGCTTTCATTAACAGGGGGATTGAGTTTAAGAGTCGTGAAATCTTGTTGCAGCTCTATAAAACTTTGGTTAGACCGCACTTGGAATACTGCGTCCAGTTCTGGTCACCCTATTATAGGAAAGATGTGGATGCTTTGGAGAGGGTTCAGAGGAGGTTTACCAGGATGCTGCCTGGACTGGAGGGCTTATCTTATGAAGAGAGGTTGACTGAGCTCGGACTTATTTCATTGGAGAAAAGGAGGAGGAGAGGGGACCTAATTGAGGTATACAAGGTAATGAGTGGCATAGATAGAGTTGATAGCCAGAGACTATTTCCCAGGGCAGAAATGGCTAACACGAGGGGTCATAGTTTTAAGCTGGTTGGAGGAAAGTATAGAGGGGATGTCAGAGGCGGGTTCTTTACGCAGAGAGTTGTGAGAGCATGGTGTGTGTTGCCAGCAGCAGTTGTGGAAGCAAGGTCATTGGGGTCATTTAAGAGACTGCTGGACATGCATATGGTCACAGAAATTTGAGGGTGCATACATGAGGATCAATGGTCGGCACAACATCGTGGGCTGAAGGGCCTGTACTGTGCTGTACTGTTCTATGTTCTAGATGCTGCCAGACCTGTTGAGGTTTTTCCAGCAGTTTCTGTTTTTGTTTGCTGGAATTACTTGGCATGCTGTTATTCTAGCTATCATCAGTGATGCAGACATGCTATATAGTTCCAGAGTAAGGAATGGTGATAAGCATCATGGTATCAAATTAGATTGGGTTGGGTTTTGTTTTTAGCTGCTCCAAGTCCCCTGGACACATTAGCTATGTTCCCAAAACATTTGAAACTTACAGGGCAGCAATATCGAAATAAGTTTGTTTTCTCACTGCTGAAGTTTGATTTAGTTAAATGAGATACTCCCAGGCTGGATTCACTTACATACTAGCCACTAGCCTCTGACAAGTAGCTATCCTATTAATTCAGCCTCAAATGTACTTGTGTTTGCAAAAACAAACCTGATAGCTAATAAAGTGATTATTTAACAAACTTAATTTCAACTAAGCAACATCTCACAGATGCAATTTATGATATTTTATGATTGAACAGGAACACTACAGTGGGAGTTGAAATACACAAAGTGGAGATGAACCATCGAAACTAGCCTGCCCCTGTTTGGAATAATTTGAATTGGTTGCTATTCTGATACTTTACATGAGAAATCACTCTCACATTAGCATGTATTCAAATGTGTATTTAATCAATGGGTATAGAATAATTGGCTAGGATCTGAGGTCAGTAACGATGTAGCGGCTCTTGCTGTTATTTTAAAGAAAACTGTCAACAAAGTTCTGGTGAATTCTGTGGCAAAGACATGCCTTTCTATGATCTCACAATGAGGAGATCTCTGACTACTCAGCAGTCATGATATCAATGTGTATAGCAATGAGCCAATCACACTGAAGTATTCTTAGGCAGCAAACCAGGAAATGAATATCATTCACTTTAAATTTAAAATTTCAGGTAGCAAAACATGATAATTTGATTTCGATAAAAACTAAAATATCAATATTGGCCACCTTTAAATGAAATATGCATGGAATTGTTCTATCATAATGGAAAGGTTTGGCATGACACAAGTGTAAAAGATTCTGAAGAATGGTCACTGGACCTGAAACGTTAACTCTGTTTCTCTCTCCACAGATAGATACTTCTAGACTTGCTCCAGCAATTTCTGGTTTTTGTTTCAGATTTCCTGCATCTTTGGTCTTTTTCTAATAAATGGATTGTTTTAGGGTATTCAGCAGTAATTATGAAATTAATACACTGTTAAACATGCAGTTACACCTCATTTAACAAGCTTTCAGTATTGTTCAAGTGTTTTTACGACAAGAATATCTGTAAAGCTGTCAGTTTGCAAAGTGAATGCAATCTCAGGGACGTCAATAGTGCACATTGTAGAGAACAATAGATTACTTATGGAAACCTCTGCGTTTCCATATTATGCACATTACAGTTGAAGCTTCAGTGGGATGAAGATGGCCTAATTTTTTTTTAAAAAACTGGAGAAACTCAGCAGGCCTGCAGCGTCTGTGGAGAGAGAAATGGTTAATGTTTCAAGCCTAGTATGATTTCACAATCACCATTTTCAATCCTTTTCTGTTATGAAGAAGTCAAATCAGACTCAAAACATTGACGCGGTTTCTTTCTCCACAGATGCTGCTGGATTTGCTGACTTTCTCCAGCACCTTGTTTTTATTTCAGATTTACAGCATCCACAATTTTTATTTGAGTAATATTCGCAAACACCTAACAGGTTTGTGATGGTCATGTTGCAAATTCTGAACATTGTAAAGCTGGTAATGATCTAATTACAGGTTCTGATGAGCACAGTGAGAATTCTTTGTCGGTATCATTTGTTCTGTGAGATTAAATTAAGATAATTCACTTGTATTTTATCATAAATTCATTTTATTTTCTGCCAGTATTGGCAGGCCAAGAGGTGTGCTCAGAAAAAAGACCGAGCAGTTTTAAATTATTTATTCACTTTTTACAGTTTAGAACAGAAATTGTCCTTCCAGCTTCTAACAACTGGAATAGTACAATTAATATATTTCAAATGATGATGTGGAGGTGCTGGTGTTGGACTGGGGTGGACACCAGGTTATAGTCCAACAGGTTTATTTGAAATCACCAGCTTTCGGAGCGCTGCTCCTGTGTCACCTGACAAAACCGCAGTACTCCAAAAGCTTGTGATTTCGAATAAACCTGCTGTACTATAACCTGCAGTTGTGTGACGTCTGACTTAGATGACGAAGGCTTGAAAATATTAGTGGTGTTATTTTATTTGGGCTCATTGTTCTTTGTCACATTCTTTGTCTTTCTAGGGACTTCTACGACAGATTCCTGTAGTTGGCTCAGTACTTAATTGGTTGTCCCCAGTCCACAGCTCAGTTCAAGGCAGATCATTCAATTTGGCAGGAGGTAAGATTTCAGTTCTTCATAATGCATAGATTTATTCTGCTTTAAGATTATACTCAAGTTTTTTTTCAAAGCATTAAATAATGTTTGAATACAGGATGTGAACAAGTACTTAAATATGGATGATGTTCCAGAGCAAAAACGTTTTTGGTTTTACTTATCATTAAATATTCTGAGAACAGAATGTAAGAGTTCTGAAGATTCCCTTTTCTTGAACTTCAATATATATATAGCTTCAGCTGCCTATTTCCCTTTCCTGAGGGAACTGGCACCTACAGGTTATAGTACCATCTGCACCAATCAGTCTCCAACTGGTCAAAACAAATATTCTTTGACAATTATTTGTGCATGTGGCAAAATAGCAGGGGTTAAGAGACTATTTGGGTCTCCCAATCCAGCTGGTCCTTTCCATACACTCCCACTTTTGCACAACGGCTACTAGAAGTCAAAACAGAGAGGAAAACTTGGCCATTTTGTTCTGCATTTGGCAGGATGCCATAATGAATTTGTGAATCTGTATGAGTAGCACAGTTGAGATGAACTAACTCAGCACAGATCATTAATTGAACCTAAAGCTTTCTAATATTTATGTTTGAGATGAATGATGTTTTGTAATAGAGCCACCAGGGCATCATTTCCTGTATTAGTGGAATAAGACATGGATGATTGGAAAATTATTTATCACTCATTCACTGATGTCCTTTGGGGAAGGAAATCTGTCATCCTTACCCTGGTCTGGCCTACATGTGACTCTAGACTAATTGCAATGTGATTCATTCTTAACTGCCCTCAGGAATGGCCTGTACCATTACTAATCGAGCTGGCTGACTCCTAAAGGACAAAGCTGCTAGACTGGGTTTGTGGCAGGTGGTGAAGGAACCCAGAGGGGAAAAGCATATTTTACTTCGTCCCCGCAAACCTGTCATAAATATGTCTGTCTATGACAGTCTGAGCAGGAGAGAGCAGCACACAATCCTAGTGAAGATGAAGCTGCAGCCTCATATTGATAATACGCTCCATTGTGTTTTGTGGCACTTCCCAGCATGCTGCTGGAGAAGATTTTGAACAGATCTGGCAACTCAAAACTGAGTATTCGTGAGGTGCTGTGGGTCATCAACAGCAGAGTTGTATTCAGCCACAATCTGTAAGTTCCTGACCCTGCATATCCCCTACACTACCGTCACCATCAAGCCAGAAGATTGACCCTATTCAGTGAGGAATGCAGGAGGGCATGCCAGACGCAGCATGAAGTATACCTGAGGATGATCTGTTAACCTGTGAAGTTACAGCACAGGACTATTTGTCTGCCAAGCAGCACACAATGGTAAGGGCTAGACAGTCCCAAAACCAACTGATTATATGGCTCCACAGTCTTGTCACAGTCATGAATGGTGGTGGACAATGAAATAACTAGCAGGAGGCACAGGCTCCAAACATGTCCTAATCTTTAATAATGGGGGATCCCAGTGTAAAATCAATACAAAATACAAAGCTGAAATATTTGCATCCATCTGAAGCTGAAGTGCAAAGTGAATGATCCAACTCAGTCTCCTGAGGCCCTCAGCATCATAGATGCCAGTCTTCAGCAAATTCAGTCCATCCCACCTTATCGAGGAACAGCCAGAGACACTAGATGCTACAAAGCCTATGGGCCTAGGTAAGATTCCAGCATTAAGACTGAAGGATATACTGCAGAACTAACCATGTTGTTTCTGTACAGCTACAACAGTGATATATGCCTGACCAGGTGAACCTGCACACATAAAGCAGGTCAAATCCAACTGACGCAGCTAACACCTTATTTGTTTACTTTCAATCATAAATGATAGAAGGGTGTTGACGGTGCTACCAAAATCAGCACTTGCAAAAGAATAATCTGCTCAGTTTGGGTTCTGCCAGGGCACCTTAGCTCATGCCTTAATCTAAACATGGATGCAAGAACCGAATTCCAGAGATGAGGTGAGAGTGATTGACCTTGGATGTCAAGGCTGCATTTGACCAAGTGTGACATTAGGAGCCTTATACTCCTGTTTTCTGCTTCTCTCCTGTCTTGTATAGAGGGGTTATATTTGCTATTTCCCAATCCAGTTGAAATATTTCTGAATCTAAGTGTGGAAAATGAGCACTCCTACCTCATTGGATATGTCATAACCTCTAATTTCTTCTTCCTAATTAACTGCTTAGTCATTCTGTGCCATTCTCTCATATTCTGATCTATCATCTAACCTGTCACTCAACTTTGCACAATTGTATGCCTTTTTCCTTAAGTTTAATGAATCCACTAATATTTTCTTAATACTGGAAATATATTGACTCTGAGTAGTATGTCAGTAAGTTCAGCTTTCATGCTTACATAGTTATCCTTACTTAGATGAACCCAGTTTTTTCTCCCCTTCAAACCAGGTGTAGAAATCATTGATTTTGTATTCTCTGCCTTTACTCTGAGGTGATGAAATAATCCTGTCATAATACCAACCATCAAGTCTAAATAACCTGTGCTAAAGAAACAATCTGGAGGGTAGTCTGTTAACTCCTCATCCAGACGACTACTTGCCACTGACTTTTCCAGATCATATTTAAGGTGAAAGATGCGCAGAATGATTGCCATCCCTTTATCACAGGCACCAAATATTTATTCATGCATACTTTGTTCCCCATCGTGGTTGCTGTCAGGAAGCCTGGACATTACTCTACCCAAACCGATTCTACATCCTGATCTCATGAACCAGGGTCATCTGTAACAAGTGCACAAATACAATCCTTGATTGACAGTGCTACCCCTCCACATTTACCTAGCTTTCTATTCTTGTTCGTTATCATTTAGCACTCAATATTCAGAACCTTTGTCATCCTTAAGTGTGACCGCACTTGGAGTATTGCGTACAGTTCTGGTAGCTGCATTATTAGGAAGGATGTGGAAGCTTTGGAAAAACAGTTAGCATAAAGTTTCAGGTCCGGTAACCCCTCCTCAGAGCCATTCTGAGGAAGGGTCACCAGACCGGAAACATTAACTCTGTTTTTCCCTTCACAAATGCTGCCAGACCTGCTGAACTTCTCCAGCAACTTTGTTTTTGCTTCTGGACTCTTGCTGTTTGTTGTAGAGTGTCAATTCCACTAACTGTTCTGTTTGCCCATTACTGATACTGTTCTTGTTGCTCTCCCCATTTGAATGGCTTCTTATACCATAGGGCCACTGTCAATTAACACATCTGGCCTAAAAGCCCTGGCTCACATCCAAACTGGCTGAAAGAATATCAGACCCATTGGGCAATTACAGAGATTGCCACTACCTCATTCTGCCCTCTTGGTGCCTTTATCTGCCTCACTTCGTCACACTCACCTGTCCCTGACCAAATCAGAAGGGTCCTTTCTGAATGCTGTAACTGTTTCCTGGTCTAAAGAATCCGGGTAACCTCTTTTCCGTGACGCATTACATTTCTGTAATTCAGCCTTCAGTTCAATCTCTGGGCCAAGACTGTTCAAACTTCAAAAACTTACTGCAGATGTGTATCAACGAATTCCCACATGCAGTATCCTTGAAACACAATGTGACCTGCCATCCAAATGAGTTTTAATTATTTAGTTACATAAAAAGCAATGCTAATAATGTATCTTAATGCACAAATTGGCGAAGTTATTTATGAAGTTATGGTGGTGAAGACCACTTGCTGGAAACTCATCAAACAATAAGTTTCTTTCACTGGAGCAAGAACTAATTACAGTTAGTTCCATTGAACCTAGCTCTGAGTGCCTGTGTAAGGGCTCTTGCCTTGCCTGCTTCTCTAGATAATACTGACGTCCTGTCTTGGGATCCTTGGCTCTCCCCTTCTTTAGGTATTACTGACTGCTTGTCTTAGCATCTCCCCTCACTGCATCAAGGAGTTCCAGCAAAACTGGAATCAGTGGGCACGTTGGGGGTAAACTCTTGACTGGTTGGTGTCATACCTGACAAAGGAAGATGTCTGGGATTGTTGGAGGTCAGTGATCTCTGCCTGAGGACATCTCTGCAGGACTTCCTCAGGGCACTGTCCTGGACCCACCCATCTTCAGCTGCTTCATCAATGATGTTCCCCCCTCCATAAGGACAGAAGTAGGGATATTTGCTGATGATTGCACAGTGTTGAAAAGACTTCTCAGATACCGAAGCTGTCCATTTCCAAACATAGCAATACCTGGATAAAATCTGGATTTGGTCTGATAAAGTGCCAGGCAGTGACCATCTGGTCAAAGATGGGGATGTTCCTGTTTAAACATTCATTTTATTTTGATATAAGATTTTTTTCATTTGTTCAGGGATTATAGGCATCACTGACTGGCCAAGCATTTGTTTCCATCCCTAATTGCCCAGATTTTTTTTCCACATTTTTATTGAATTCACATTTCATCTGCCAAGGTGAGATTTGAACACATGACCTGGGGTAATAAAAGTAAAGAACTGCAGATGCTGGAGAAAATGAGCAGATCTGGCAGCATCTGTAGAGAGAGGAACAGAAGTTAATATTTTTGAGCCCAGTGACCTTTGATCAGAAGCCTGGAGTTCTGGATTACTAATCCAGTGAGATCACTCTACCATCTCCTCACTATCTGCTTTAATTGTATGGAGGAGAATAACCTTGAACACAGAATAGATATATTACATAGAAATGTATTTATTTCGGGCTGAATGCAAATCAAAACTGAACTGTAATGTAAATGGTGTAGTTATTCATGTACCTTTTAATATTAAATGTACATCTGATTGGGGAAAAATGTGTTCTGTACAACATTAAAGCTGTTTGTTTTCTAATTTACTCTTGAGGATGTAAAGGTTTTTTGTAGCAAGGTTAAATGACAGATCGTAACTATAGAAAATATACATTATGTTCCCAACTTCAGATTATCTTGCCTTTTTCTGTCTCCTGGATGAATTTCTGGCCATTAACTATCACGTTCTTAAAGCGCTCAGATATTTTTTTCTGGAATTAATAAGCACTGCTGGTAAGCAGTATACCCAGCACCAAACAGAAAACATTGGCTATGAAATGTGATTACCCGTTCTGCAGTCTTACCTTCACTTTTGTCACTATCCATTCATTTGAAATATATTTACAGAATTTTCAAACAATGTTTCTATTTTTGTTTATTTATGTTGATTCTTATTTTCTCCACTTGACATTGTTTGTTATATGTTGCTTGTTGTTTGTCAGGTTCTCTCGAATCAACAGATAAACTTTATACACTAAAAGCCCAAACCTCTGAAGGAACCCCACCCTCAACACCCACAATTATTCACACCAAACACAAGTCACCAGGTATGTCCCATTTCTAATTTCTCTCATTCTTACTTTTGTGAATATGAAACATGACAGCTGCCACGTAACCTCCTTATTTTCATGCTTCAAAATGTTTTCTCACTGCTTCTGAAGTGAGTTAGGTGCTGCAATTCTGCAATGAATTAGTGTAAATTGTGGTTTTGTAATTGTTATAGTGGTTTTATGAAGTCAAAGCTCAAACTAAAAATTTTGAATTGTTGGGAGAACCTATGATTTCTTTTCAAACATCCAAGCACTTAATTCCCACATTGTACAGTAATGTGTAAAACAGCTCAAAACATAGGCTGGATTTATAATTTTAAATGCGAGCATACAGATCACACAGTATTAGAATAAAAACAAATTAAGTTTGATTGGTTTAGAAAAATAAAGGGAACACCGCAGGGTTTATACCAAATGGGATGTTATTTTTCAATTTTAAAGTTGCATATAATCAATCTATCTATCTATAGGCTCCATAGTCATAAAGCCTAGAACAGAGTTTCGGATTATTCTGAAAAATTGCAACTGACCTTAAGAGACGTAAATGAGCAATTTTAAGTGATTGTAATTACTAATACAATTATTTGGCCAGCTATTTATCCAATGCTACGTATAAACAAACAACAGTAATCCATCTCCAAGTTGTAGTCACTCAACACAATAGCTAGAACCATTTACAAGAATGATTTAGGGATGACCTGAGTCCCCATACTTTAAGAAGAAGTGTTTTATTGTGCATGATCTCTCCAAAGCCACTAAAAGAATATTTTCCTAGCTGGTAATATGCAAGGATGGATTCTTACCTCAATAGTGGAGTTACTGAACATAGGCATTTTAACTTAATAGGACAGAAACTGTTTAGAAGGTCTTCCAGGACTTCTGCCTCTGATACAGTCAGTGAAACTTCAATGGGTCACACAGAAGAAATGGAAGAATCTCAGAGCATCACAGAAATGACCAGACTGGAGGATAAAAATGAAATTCACCAAAGCCCTGAATCTTCAGTTCAGCTGAATGGTGATTTGGAGTTTCCAGGACACCCACAATCTGAAGGAAAATCTGATGGAACTAGTAACGACATAAAAGTCGTTCAGCAGCCCTCTGAACCAGCAGAAGCTGAGGGTTTAGAGAAAGAAGATCTTAGATAAAATGGAAAAAAAGCGGTAAGACTTTGCACACAGGAAAAAAGCACATGGCCTATGCTTGGGTTAACATGGAACCTTTAAATGTGAACTGTGCCATGAGATAGAATAGTAAGGATACTACTATTGTATGCCTTTAATTAGGACTTGGCACATTACTGTGACGTGACTAGGAATTTCAATTGTCATTGAAAGGTTGATTTGAAAATTGATCCTAAATTAAATCTGTCAAGGGGCCTGAATCTCAGAAGTGCAATTGTTCTGTTTTCTTAAGAGGGCTAAGAAAGCACCATTATTTTCTTCCTTATAATTTTCAATCTGACTCACTAAGTTTGCAATATAATTACGTATGCTTATCACTATGAATATATGGGTTAATTTGTAGTTTAAAAGTAAATTTTACTATTGCTGTCAATATTTAAATTGGGTGAGGATCATTTTATTTCTGTTCATTTTGCACATTGGTTTTGTCCTTAACCTGTTACCACCTCCTATGTACATCTCTTGACTCAAACACTGATGCTTGAATGCTATTTAAGCTACAGGGTGGGGGTGGAGTTGAATTCAGTGTTTTGATTCTTACCTAAAATCAAATAAAATTTATTTGAGAAAATGAGTCAGTCATTACTTAAGGCTGTTCATTTAAAAGCTATACTGTTATATTTTCAAATGTCAAGTTAACACAACCACTGGGGATAAGAATTATTGATCTGCTTATGATACCTCCGCTGCAGGTGGAATTCTGAGCACATCCAGAAAGTACTGGTTAGAGGGTCTTGTGGTACAGCAATAACTGATGTATTATAACAAGCTGTGGTATCTTTAAGGTTCTGGCTGGTTTTACGATTCCTCACATTAGGGAATGGCTTAAGTAGCAGACTTGCTCTGCAAACAATATGTAGATCATGCAAAAGAAACAAGTATTTTATCATTTATTTTTGTTCGTGTATCTTTACATAATCAAGAAATAAATCTACAAAGTATTCACCAGACTTACTATTGCCAGTAAAATAAATATCACAAATTTCCTTATGCAAACTCCAACCTGAAGCATATTTCCTACATAACATTCTGTATATGATGGTCCATGAATTGATTGCTGAAGCCTTACAAAAGTACTTAAATGTACTGCCAGCTGATAAAATGATTCAGGAATTTTATTTTTGAAGCTGCAGTTGCAGGATGAACTGATTTAAACATACATAAACATGCCACCATGTTGTGCTCTTGATGCAGTGTCACTTGTGATCAGAAGCAGTTAAAGTACTTGGGTGTTAGTGGCTCAAATTCAAAACATTAGGCAGCACAATCAATCCTCTCCCACAAACCATCCGAAGTTTTTTTGTAGATCCTGGACCTACCCTTAGGAAATAATGGCTCCTCTGGATAGCGAGACAGAAATTGGAAAATGGATCTCTCCTGTTTAACAAAGTGTGATGGTTCAACAAGTGGCGATGTTGAAAAGTTCTGTAATGAAACAGCAATTAATAGTGCTTATACCCAGAGAAGTGAAACTCCTGAAGTGTTCACGTACACACCTTTCATACAACTTCCAGTAAGCAACACAAACATTTCAAATAATAAGTGCTCTGTACCTGCAGTATCACTTGATCAGTCTGCTGCAGCCAGAACTGAGCTGCTGCAAATTGTTTCCACTGGTAAGGCTCAATCTGCAGTTGTTCCTCTTTTGCATTATAAACGGACGTTATCTTTAGAAGACAAAAAAATTGATGACTTAGAAAGCCAACATACAGCAGACAGCTTAGTGATTTTAAATTGGACTTGTGGTTTTGAAACTTACAGAACCCCCTAAAAAAGTACGAGCAGCACGAATAACCTCATCTGGGCCTCTATCTGGGAAAGTTGCACGAAAAATATCTCCAGTTTTCACATTTACAGCTGAAAGAAAGTTATCCAGACCACATGGAACATTAAACTTTTTTAAGATGTCCTAAAATCAATGATTTATAGAAGCAGCTAAACCAAAGCAGATAACACCCAACCTTACGTACTTTTCAAATAACTTCCCTGAATAGAAATAAGCAAGCAAGCACTAGGCATTTTGTTTTCCTTTTTCTAAGTTCAAGACAGGAGGTAACATCCTCACTCTTACCGCTATGAACCTCTTCTTATAACACTTGCTGTTTAACTTTGTTTTCAAGTTGAGGCATTATGCTAACGCTAACCAGAGCTGTAACAGAAACACACCTTGTCCTATGATTCTTCAGCTAGGACTAGCTCAAAACACTAGGAATATCTCTCAATCAGCACCCACTGACTTGTCCTTACTCACACATTAAAGACTTAGCAACATTCAATCTACATTCTTAGAACACAATAATAGCCTAAGCAAGGTACCAGAAGGTTTCTGATACCCACAGAATTCTTAGTACAACTTGTTTTTAATTCGGAGAGGTATGAAAAAAAAAATCAGGTATCCTAGAGCACATGATTCTTCATCTTGCCATAGTTTAATTTCCTTAAGTTTAAAGTGCAGATTTTGCAGATGAAGTTACACAAAAGCTTGGCAAACATGAAAATAAGTTAGATTAAGTGACAAAAATGCAATGAATACTCACCTATTCCATAAATTATAGGCCAATGAATGTTTTGCTTCACTACATCATTAAGTTCTACAAAAGAATGGAGATTTAAATATTTAATTAGTATAAGAATTTCACTTTATTGTACAAATCAATTACCAGTAAAAGCAAAGAGATGAGACATTTAGGGAAGAAATAACGTTATATAAATAGAAATTGAGATTTTATTACAGCCCGAGATAGCCACAATCAAAGAATTTTTGAAGTGCAGTCTTTTTTAAAATTGTGCGATATCGAGCAGCCAATGTTTGCACATAGCAAGGTTTCATATATGAAAAATGTCTATATTCTGTCATAGGATGTGTGTAACAGGCCTTACTTTGGATCAGTGATCTTATGCCAGAATATTTAGCATGAGATAATACATCACAGAAGAATGAAAGACAAAGCATTGGTGTAGAAGCAAACATCTTTCAGCATTAATTAGATACACTGAATGATCCCAGTTTTGAATGAGGCAGGCCCAAGACTCAATTAACATCAACACTGATGACAGCACTCAGCTGAGAGGGGTTGGCAATTAGAAAGGAGTGCAAGCTGGGATGACAATGATTTTTATGAATGGGTTCCAAAATGAGTATCTCACCCTGACTAACACATGCAAAAAACCAAAAGATTATTTTAAACACCAACCAGGAATGTCTGCAAAATTGTTTTCCAGAAGAAAGTAAGAGTACTTACATTTTTTGGTCACAGGATACAGTCCCACAAGATTAATTCCTTCTCTGCCTGCTAGAACAGATGCAATAAGGCCCAACCTTTCGGTCACTAACTTTAATGAACTGTAACCTGAAGTGCTGCTTCAAGACCTGGTGCTGTTAAGTTGTCAGCTTCATGGCATGATTTTCCAAATGGCCAGGCTATTGCAGAAAGGCAGCATCATCTACAGCTTGGAAACTGCCTCAGCAAAAGGAAACTCACACCTCAACAGAGTGTGAATCAGTTTCTGGGTCAACTGAGCAAATGATAATGCCCCTGAATATAAAGGGGAGGTGATTAGGCTCTCCCTTGGTGATAATCATTATTTGCTAATCATATATTCATCACTTATCAACATAAGTCTAGAACTTGTCCAGGTCTTGCTGCATGACAGCATGAACTGCTTTAGAAAATAGAGACTAGAATAAGCCATTCGGCCCTTTCAGCCTGCTCAGCCAATCAATATGGTCATGGCTGACATTTGTTATCTGAGAAACTGCAAATGTCCTACAATCATTCACCAATGTTTTAAACATCATTAATAAAATGGAAAATTGAAATCTACCACTTTTCCCTTAAAAAGCTTCATTTATGAGAAGTAAAACCAGGGGGTTATAAATAATTTAAAACAGATTCATCACATTTCAGTAAAATATATTTTTGAACAAATTTTAGTTACTTTTCCTTCATTCCTTTGGGTCAGAATAAGAGTCAGAGTAAATGCAATTGATTTACCTGTTAAACAGTATGTTTCCAGATGAATGTTCTCTGATTGACAATTGAAAGCTTCTGCAAATGAATGCAGCAGAAAGTCACTGAATATATGCAGGAAGTTTAACAAGAGTGACCTCTAGGATGCAATTATGGTTTGCAGGCCTTTAAGTTATACCCTGAATCACAAACGAGGTCTAAAAATAGATCAGACAATCTGGTGACAAATTGAAATGCTACGTTAGAGTGACAACATATTTTCAGCCTTGAAAATAATGGTACTCACCAACACTAATGTTAGAGAGACATTTTAGAAGCAGTAAGTGTTACGGTCTACAACAGTGAGCAATTTCTAAACAAGCCAGTGATACAAGTTTTTATAAACACTGATTTCTCATTTATCAGAAAATTTCTAATGTACTTGCATCTCTAACGCTGACAATTATTACATTTCTCAACATCACAATGAATTTCTCTAACCAATGGAAGAATTGTGCAGATCAGAAAATATCCCCAATACAGGTCACATTTATCAATTTCAGTGATGGCTTTGTAACATTCTGGAATTTTTATATGCAGTGTCTGGAACAGATAGGATTTTAATTTGAGATACAAATTAGATTCCAGTGAAAGGAAAATTGGATCCACAATTAGCTTAATAGCATGAAGCAGATGCTAATAGTTGACAGGATGCTTTTGTGACTGGAAGGCTATCAACCAGTAGATTTGCAGGACTCAGTAATCAGTCCCTTGCTTTTTGTTATTTATAATAATTATTGCCACTCAAATAATGGGGGCATAAAAAAGTTTGTAGATGACAAAACTGGGCTGTGTGTGACAGCAAGAAGGAAAGCTTTAGACTATAGAAAGAAGGTAGATTGCCAGGTCTGTGGACTAAAGATGAAAGATGGAATTTAATCCAGAAAAATTGAAACAATACATTTTGGGAGGTGCAAACAAGACAATGGAATATACAATCAACAGGACTCTGAGAACTGTGAAGGAGCAAAGGGATCTGGAAGGGCAAATCCAAAAGATCCTCAAAAGTAATAGCACAGGTTGATGAGGTGGTTAAGGAGGCATAGGGCATTCATTCTAAATGAAACACAAACTTGCCTTGTTTTGGGTCCAACAAGAACCCCATTTTCTACAAGGTCCAAGAGTTTTGGAGCATTTGCAGAGTATGGCAGAGTCATAGGCAGTTCATGCTCAGTTTAAGTTTTTCTCTCCCTTAGAAAGAAAACTGAAGGACTTCATTTGAAGGGAAAGTGCACTTCTATTGTGAATACTAGTGCAAAAAGGAGACAAGGGGACAAGGGGACGAACTGCAGGATGCAAAATGGGGCCCAAGGGATCTAGTTCAAGTGGTTAGAAGTGACTGAAGAAGATTGATATGTTTGGGCTACTGCTCAATCAGGTGCTTAGGAGCAGCACGAAGATACTGTGGCAGCAGAGGTTTTTTTTGAGCAAACTGCAGGGAGTCAGGATTCAGAAGTTCTGAGACGTGTGAAGGCAGATTGCTGCCTTTGTATTGGAGAGAGAGGAGTAGCCATATAAACTGTCTCCATACAAACTAAAAAGTGTTGCTTTTTGGTTCTGAGGGACCGGAGACTCACCAAAGTCCCAGGAGCCATCTAGTAACCGAAAACATATATGATCCTACAAAAGTAGGGGAGAAGGAAGCCTAGCAACAGTGCAGCTGAGAAAAATTGCTGAGAAATTCGGGGGCAATGGCAACTCCATGAAGTCTCATAAAAAGCAGATGTTGTGCCGATATTTAGATGCTTGTGAATAGTCTTAGGAATCCCATAGAACTCAGTCTCACAAGAAAGAACTGAACCATAGCATATGAGCAGACCTTGAGGCAATCCAAACTGGAGCAACGTTTGAGGAATTTAAGAAGCTAGATCTTTGAAAATGAAGACTTGATAGCCGTCGTGAGGAATGCAAAGTCTCAATGAGATTTTTCAACCTAATGTCACAAAATCTGGATTGGTTACTGAGAAATCTGTGCAATATGTCTTGACCCCATCAATTATTTGTGATGTGTCATGTGGGGTGTTTAACCACAGTTTGTCTGTTAATCCATGTTCACCTCATGTTAATTCAGGATGCTAAGAGTATAAGCTGTAAACATACGTAGACCATTTTAATTCTTTAACCCTGTATACTAAAGTTTATTCTGATTGTACAAAAATGAAGTGGCGTCATATGTCTTCATTCTCTTATTGGTTACCTGGAATTTCAAACTCTTGTCTCCTTTAAACAAAAAAGTTAGTAGTCTGTTAACAGACTGTAACATAAATTTGTTAGTTTTGTCTCAGATCAGAGCATTTCCTTCATTATCAATGGGACAGGCTACAAGAACATAAAGCCATGTTAGAATGTATCCAACATTAGTTAACCCATACCAAATACTGTATACAATTCTGTTTACTGCACCTACGAAGGATGTGATTGGAGTAGGTGCAGAGGAAGTTCAGGATGTTGCGGCTAGGATTGGTACATTTTAGTTATGAAGAAAGGCTGAGTATGCTGGGGTTATTCTGCTTGGAGGGAGTCTGAGAGTGATTTAATTGAGGTGCAGAAAATTATGTGGGGTCTAAAAGGAGTAAATAGGAACAACCTATTTCCTTGAGCAGAGAGGTTAAAAACCAGGGGTAGTAGATTTAAAGTAATTAATAGAAGGCTGAGAGGGGAGATGAGGACACATTTTTTTCCACCAAGATGATGGTAGAGAACTGAAACTCATTGCCTGAAAAGGTGATCAAGGCAGAAGAGTCAATCTGAACAGTCAGGGCTTTCGGCTAAGCGGAGGAAGGTAGGATAAGGCTGGATCGCTCTTTACCAACCAGCACCAAAACAATGAGCCAAAGGGCCTAATGTGTTGAAAATTTTCAATTACTTCTATAATTTTTACAAAGTACTAATTAACAGACATATATTGGACAACATTTGAAGCCAGTCGACTTTAAATCTAGATTACTGCTTTAACCATTTAGAAAATTAAACAGGACACACTGGGTTTTGGCCACTGTAATTGAAAAATCAATGAGTTTCAGAAGAGAGATGATTCACCATCAGTATGTTCACCCGTGCACACTGCTGTAGCTTTTATGGAAATCACAGCAGTCAAATATCTAAAACAGTCATATTCCTCAAAAAAAACCTTTGTTTCTGCTGATGTTGGTGAACTCATTGCAAGGCAATGAAATCAGAAAATGTTCTTTATCTGAGGCAAGGGCTAAATTTCACTCTTTCTTTCAGGGGTGGGCAAACTTTTTGGCCAGAGGATGAATCTGGGTATGGAAATTTTATGGAAAGCTAGCCACAAACCCTCAAAACATCATCCAAGGAAAAAAAACAAAATAAACCAAACCACAACATAATTATAATTTGCATGTGGACAGCACCTTCAACTTAGTAAAGTATTCCACAGTGTTTCATCGAAACATAGAGAGGAAAAAGTGACACCAAACCAAATAAAATACAATACAGCACAGTACAGGAACAGACCCTTTGACTCACTTAACCTGTGCCTATTCCCAGTCCTTATTTAGACCTGCTATGTATTGCCCACATGCAGTTTCTATCCCTCTGTTCACCTCCCATTCAACTGTCTATCCACCCTTTCTATGCATCTCATACTTTTGTAGACTTCTATCAGGTCACGCCACTCAAGCCTCTGACTTCCCACTGAAAACAATCTGCGTTTATCCAACCTCTCCTCATCACTAAATCCCTCCAGACGAGGCAACATCCTGGTAAACCTTCTCTGCACCCTCTCCAAAGCCTCCACGACCTTCTGATTGTGTGGTGATCAGAATTGCACGCAATATTCCAAATGTGGCCTAACTAAAGTTTTGTATAGCTGTATCATCACTTGCCAACTTTTATATTTGATGCCCTGGTCAATGAAGGCAAGCATTGCCTTCTGGACCACTTTATCCACCTATGTTGTCACTTTCAGGGATCTACGGGCCCGTATGCTCAGATCCCTCTGTATGTCAGTGCTTCCGAGTGTTCTGCCATTTATTGTATAATTCAGTACCTGAATTTGATCTTATAAAAAATGCATCACCTTGCATTTGTCCAGATTAAACTTCACCTGCCATTTCTCCTCTGCAATCTACCTATATCCCACTGTATCCTTCAACAATTCTCCTCACTATCTGTAACTCCGCCAATTTTGGTGTCATCTGCAAACTTACTAATCAAACCACCGACATTTTCCTCCAGATCATTTATAAAAATGACAACCAACAAAAGGTCCCGGCACTGATCGCTGCAGAACATCACCAGTTACTCATCTCCATTCTGGAAAGCACCCTGCCACCGCTACTCTGTCTTCTGACCAAGCCAGTTTTGTGTCCATCTAGACAGCTCACTCCAGATCCCATAAGACTCTTCCTTCCATACCAAGCTGCAATGAGATACTTTATCAAATCCATCTAGATAGTCTGCCCTTTCCTCAATCATTCCAAAATAAACTGGGCTCACCTACCTGCTCCTGGCCCGTATCCCTCTAAACCTTTCCTATTCATGTAATTATATAAGTATTCTTTCCAGAATCTGGCTGTATTTCTCATCCTTGATTTCCTGCTGGCAGCTACGAGGTCTGTAGTACAATCCCAGCATTGTGATTGCACACTTCCTTTTCCTGAGCTCTAACCACAATGCCTCACTGCAAGATCCCTCCACAGCGTCCTCCCTGAACACAACTGTGATTATACTCTAACCCATAATGCAACTCTCCCAACTCTTTTACTTCCTCCTGTTTCATCTAAAACATCGACATCACAGAACATTAAGCTGCCAATCCTGTCCCTCTTTCAACCATGTCTCTGTGATAGCAACAGCATCACAGCTGCATGCATTAATCTAAGTTCATCCATCTTTCTTGTCATAGTTCTTGCATTGAAGCAAATACTAAAAAGCCTCCAGTTCCACTGAGCTCAACAACCTCTCCCTGACTGCTCTTCCTCTTGGCTATATTTGCCTTAGACTCAAGCTCTTCCTCTGCCTGTCTGTTTACTGACCTGATGCTCTGGCTCCCACCCCTTGGCCACACCAGTTTGAACCCTTCCTAGTGGTACTATGAAACCTCCCTGCCGAGATACTCGTACGCCTCAATTTAGGTATAACCTGGCCTTCTTGTACAGGTCACAGCTTCCCTGGAAAATATTCCAATGACCCACATATCTGAAGCCCTCCCCACTGCACCAGTTCTTTAGCCACATGTTCAATTGCACTCTGTCTCTGTTCCTAGCATCAACAGCATATGTGCATGGGGAGTAATCCTGAGATTACTACCTAATTTACTGAATTATCATTGCAGGACCTTGTCCCTCTTCCCACCTGTGTCATTTGTACCAATATGAACAATGACTTCCGACTGTTTACACTCCCACTTCAGGATACCCTCTACCCACTCAGAGACATCCATGACTCTGACACCAGGGAGGCAACAGACCATCCTGGAGTCTCTCAGGGCCATGGAAACACCTATGTGTGTCTCTGACTATCAAATCTCCAATTACTATTGCTCTACTACAGTCTGTTCCTCCCGTGTGCAGAACAGTGCCAGCCATGGTGCCACTGCTCTGGCTGAAGCTGTCACCTGATGGGCCATTCCTCTCACCAGTATCCAAAATGGAATACTTGTGTGATTAGGTGGGTAAAACAACTCAAAGTTTAACCAAAGAGATAGGCACCTTGGAGGTCTTAAAGGCAAGGAGGTGAACTAGAGGGATTGAATTAAGGGGGGCAAACTCCAGCGCTTTGGGATCTAGATAGATGAATACACTGTGACCAATGAAGTGCAGAACAGAATCAGTGCTCAAGAGGCCAGACAGAGTTTGAGGAACTCAAAGTTCTTCTAGAGTTGCAAGGTTAGAGGAGATTTTAATAGAAAAGAATTTTAAATCACAAGAAATTCTTGCAGGAAGTCATAAGGGTGGGGAAAGAAAATTAGGAAAAGTATTTTCTGCAATTGTAGTCTTATCAAACAAAAAGATAACCACAAAACCAAGAACAAAAGAAACAAAATATATAACATGCATTTGTTAACTGTATTTTACAACAATTTCAACTATCATATTTTTTCTTTGTTTTCTCACAACAGTATTATCATTAGACATTACCACTGTTACATCAGAATAAATAAATTTTCCCAAATATCTCAACAGTAAAATATATGATTAAAACCTACCAAGAAGTTCAAGAGTGAGTCTGTGAGACAATGACCTTTCATCAATGAAACCCCCTACAAGGTGAACTTCATATCTAAAAACACAAAAGTACAACAATTTCACAATTCTTTTTTGAAAGGAACTATTTAATCCATAAAATCTTCCAATCTAATCAAACATTAACATTTTTTACTTCACATCATGTTCAGTCAGGAAAGCAACAGAGAGAAGAAAGTAATTTCAGTCCTGCATGGCCCTATTAAAAACTTACTCAACAGTAAAAATGTGGATGAAACATTAAGGATATTTGACAATCAAGGTGATGTTCATTCTGTATTTTAAGAGTCAAGACATCATTGTTTCAACCTAGACTGCTTCCTTCATGATAATTTTTAAGACTTTCCCTCAATTAGTATTTTGTTTTACCTATCAGTCCACTTTGAAGTATATTAAAACAAAGGTGCAATGCTGCTGAAGGAAGTACACTTCTGTTCAACCACCCTGTATACCAGAGATGTTGTTAGTCTTTCAGATTATCACGTAACTGCAGTGTGCAATTCAACCTGACATGAAAATGCATTAATTACTGATTTTTGCAGAATTATGATATCTTAAACAGTTTCAAGCCGAATAAGCAATAAATGAAAGATTAATTTTATAATTAGAATTTTGTGTCTTTCCAACAGGGCTACTCTTTCAACTGAATCTTCTTATAGGAGTAGGTCGACTGGAAATTGTAGCAACTAGGAAAACATTGTTCACAAATATAAAAGCTGACATCGACAGATAACCATTAATTACTGAGTGAAATGTAGGTATCAGGTGGAATGATTCAGGAACTGTAGGTTTTCCCTTCTTGGCACCTTATCGTGCACCAGGAACTTACCTTCCAGAATCACATCCTACTGACAAGGACTTCACTGCATTGAACATTAAAGAGACTGTCACTTCTGTATCTGCTCCATCACAATGTCCCAAACTTGTAGCCCCACTCCCTAAAAATGAATCCAAATAGTGAACATAAGAACAGAATGCATTGTTAAGGGAAATATAACAAAATGATACGGATGCAGCACTGGAGAGGTGGTAGAGGAAGAAAATTCAGCCACAGACACCAGAGCTGAGAGCCATCCAATGTTTATATTGTTATAATCTCAGCTAATATTTCTCGTGGACAAAGCATTTACCAGAAATAACTGCCTTGATAGATCATATTCTGTCCTCTTTTAACATGGTATATTTTCACTGAAACATATGCACACAAGGCAGTAGATTTGGTTTTAATCATAAAATGAAAGTTTATTACACAACCTAAACAATGAAATAAATCATAAAAAGCTTTATGAATATAAAAAGATTTTTTTAAAAATCCTATTTGCTTACCAATACCATCACTTTACAGTTACACAAAAATCAGGGAGATTTTATTCCCCTAACGAATCTATATGTTTGACTCAACTGCTACTTCTCAGTCCTGGTCCTGAGAACTGCAAAGCCATTTTGTTCGATCCTGATCTTAAGGCTTTTCTCAGTCTTTTTATTATCTGCAGAGTCCTCATCAAATACTCTGGTCTGGAAGTTTCACAAACTCCCCCTTTAACTGTGTTAACACTTCTTTAACTACTCTGAATGATATCCTAGAATCACATAGCAGAGAAGAGGCCCTTCAGCCCATCAAGTCTACACCTGTCCTACTTTCCCACATTTGGCTCATAGTCTTGAATATTATGACACTTCACGTGCTCATCCAAGTACTTTTAAAAAGATTGCAAGATTTCGCACCTCAACTCCCTCCCAGGAAATGCATTCCAGACATACAACACCCGCTCAATGAATACAAATTCTTCAAGTCCCCTCTAAACCTTCTGCCTTTCACTTTAAATTTATGTCCCCTTGTTATTCAACTAAAGTACACAGCTGCTTTCTATCCACCCTGTTCATGTCCCTCATAATCTTATACATACTTCTTATACATTCCTTTTTTTCTCTGGAGAAACTATACATGCAACTGACCTCCAATCAGGTCTCTTTCACACTGTCCAAAAGCTCTCCAAACTCTGGGGTTTCTCAACTAAAATCAACCCTCAATTATTATAAACCAAATAACAAGCTGGTATCTTTCAATGTTTTCTCTCTCCAGTTGTAAAGACCCACAATATAAACGAACTTCTATTAATACTCCATGTGGCACATACCAGCTTAAAATCAAGATTCCAGAAAGACTAACATAGTTAATTTTTAAACACTTTCATATAAAATTGATTATTTGCCAGTACTCTAAAAGGAATGACGTGAATCCATATAAATTATGCACCTTTCATTAGAATTGTGAGAGTACAGGCATGCCTGTGTATATATGTGAATATTCAGCATGGACAGTCATACAAGATAACACCAATGGCTATGAAACATCTTCAGATTTCCCTTTACCCAAACAGTAGTGAGAAATGTAGAACTTGTCACAACAAGCAGTTATGATGACCAGCACAACTGCATTTAAGATGAAGCTAGGTAAACACATGAAGGAGAAAAAACAAATTAGAAGATATTTATTCTTTTCAGGTTAGATACAGTAGGAATGAAGGAGGCTCATGGAGAGCACAAGTATGAATAAGTTGGGCTGACCGGCCTGCTCCATGCATACATTTTGTGTAAATCCACTGTAGTCGGTTCATTCTTTTACTTTGCCTCCTGGCTTTTTTTGAGAGAGAAGTTGGGACCTGCATAGTTGTACCACAATTCTCAGGAGGGGAAAAATCAGAAAACACAAATTAAGTAGATTTCATATATTTATCATGGATGTGATTATGTATTTGATGCCAGCACATTTTTAAATGTCTTCTAAACATTATAACAGTAATTAGCACATTAGAAAACTACTTTACATCGGATCATAAGATGGAGGGGAGAATAAATTAAAGGCAGTAAAAGGGTCATCTAATTCCTTTTATGAAAAAACTTTTAAAAATACATCAGGCAAATCACAGAATCAATTTATTTGCAACTAGCCAATCTAATTCTGCATGCAATTCTACAATGTAATTCCCCCACCACCTTCAAGTCAGGAGTATAATGAAATACTCTTCACTTATTTAGACCAGTGCAGCTCCAATACCATCCAGAAAAAAAGTGGCCACCCACTGGGCATGCACGCTATCATTCAAGTTAAATATCCATGTATCACTGGTGTAACTGTGGCTTCAGTTCGTACTGCTGACATGGTGCCATGTAACATATAGCTAAGAAATTCATCAGTAAAACTTTCTAAACCATTCATCTTTACCACTGTGAAGGACAAGTATGTCAAATCAGATGAGATATTGATTTGGATATCTATTGTTGTTTATTCATTGCTTTCAACACAGACTGTAGCATTTCAAAATGGTTGATCACTTTCTCAAGGCCGTTTGAGATGCAGGCTAACTCTGGCTTTGCTAGCAAAATTTATAGATTTGCACTGAATTATTTTAAAATACATAATTATTTGCCAAATTAAATCAAATCTCCAATTATGTTACTTGTACTGCTGTTTGGTTTTAAAACTGCAGAATTTCAGGGACTGAAAAATCTAGTCATTTTGCTTGTTCAAATGAAGACACTCATCTGCATTATTCCACACAATGAACCTTCAAGTTTTCACAAATATCAGTTGACCGCCCAATTGCACCACTGTAAAGCATCTCTCATTACCTGTGTGTCGCAGAACTACCATGTGGCAAGTGGTTGCATCTTCCGTACCAAGTATAGACACAGAACCTGTAGTTAAAGACATGCGGAAAATGTTGGTCAACATCATTGCATTCTACAAGAACATGCTGCGCGCTCTCATCTTTGCTCCGAGAGCTCAATGGAAGTTTTACTTTCTTTGAATTTGAAGAAAATCACACAGGCTGTCTCCTGACAATAAAGAATCACACGAGTAATATCAAATTAGTCACAACATTGTATAAATAAATTATACCAGTAACACCCAAGAACATTCCTCAGACTTTAAGGTAACTTGTCCATGCCCAATTTAGAGATACTAGGAACTGCAGATGCTGGAGAATTTGAGATAACAAGGTGTAGAGCTGGATAAACACAGCAGGCCAAGCAGCATCAGAGGAGCAGGAAGGCTGACATTTCGGGCCAACACCCTTCTTCAGACCTAGGCCCAAAAAGTCAGCCTTCCTGCTCCTCTGATGCTGCTTGACCTGCTGTGTTCATCCAGCTCTACACCTTGTTCTCTCTTGCCCAATTTAAGTTCTTGGCTTGATCTGCTTGGCATATTATACACAATGTTACTGGACACCCGTAAGTAGCTGAGCTTGTCTTTGCCATTTAAACATTTGCAGCTTGTTTGTCTCTGAATCATAAGCAAACGTAATCCTACTTGGCAAAAATCCATAAAATTGGTAGCTTGTGTCCTTATCCCTGGAATAACCATTAATTTCTCTCATCATCCCATCATCTTGGTGCAGCCCACATTTTCAGTCCCTCAAGTCCAAGAGATGAACACTTGAACACCTCTATCCATAGATCTGCTTAACAATCCATTTTTGGAGCTGATCACATCAAGTGCTATCCAGCCTCACGCTCCTCTGCCAATGCTACCCACTTCTAAAGACACTACTTAGAAAAAAGGTAACTTGACATCTTTCTTTCAGGACTAAATGTACCATTTAAACCTTCTTCTTTGCCCTCTCCATTTATTTACTTAGATGCGAGTAACTCACGGACATTTTTGTCAGGAAGTTGGAGATCAACCGTTCAGCTCCCTGCTCTCTTCCAATTATCATCAAGCCAAATCCCTCAGGATTTTAAGTGCACTTAGTCAGGATCCATGGCATTTCTATAGAACCATGTGCCCTCAGGACACTGCAGTGCACTTTACAACCCATCAATTTACTTTGAAGTGCAGTCGTTGTCTAGGATATGGCCAATCTGTGCTCAGTGCGGCATTCCTGTAGTACATCAACAGTTTGCTGTTCTAAAACACTTTGAGAATGTTCGAGATTAATAAAGGAGGCATGTAAATGAGGTTCCTCCTTCCTTTCTTTTCAGAAAGTTGCACCCATTTTTGTTAGGAAAAAAAATGAGTGAGAGAATATTTTCGTGTTTAAAATTGCCAGGTAATTGAATGGCAGATGTAGACCATATAGAACAGTAATGCATACAACTGCAAGTCAAATAAGTCACAAGCTAAATTTAATTCACAGAACAACTTCTTAACATGTTTGTTGATTGAATGCCAAGCGCAACTAGGGATGGACAACAAATACCGTCCTAGACAGCAACTGCCACATCCCACGAATGAACAGAATAAACCTTGTTCAGTAAATTGAGGCCATTAAATTTGAAAGGATCATCTCCAAATGGTGTGGCTAATGAACAGACCACTGACAAAATGGGTCTTCTTCATTCCTGTAACTTCATCTTTGACATGAAAAACAGCAATACTTACCATCCTGAGGAGTTGTTGTTGCAAATTCTCTTTGATGAACGTACAGAAGACTTGTAGGATCTATCTTACGTACTGGCTTTGATTGGAGAGATTTTGCGGCTTCCTGAAAAAAAAAGGCAGAACTTGAGTTTACAGCAGTAAAAATGCTGACCTCACATGAAAAACAATGATAGAATAAGGAAATCTGAAAGGTGCATGCGTTCATATTCATATTACCAGTTAAGAATAATTAGCAATTTATATCTTTGACTATCTTCAAATCTGTTTTGCTGTTTGGCAAAGATTTATCTAAACCGTTAACCATGTTAACAGATTAACAAGAACTACACTTTGGGTTATAAAAAGGCAGAATTTTATTTTTTAGTTTCTACCGTCTTTCAATTGATGACACTGAGCAGAACTTTCATTTTGTGCTTGTTTAGTGACACAATGGCACTAGGAACGACTGCTATATTTGATACCCGTGATTGAACTAGTTATTCCACATGACAGTTTAGCCTGAGTACACATCACATCAAGAATTTCAGTTATGCAGTTCTCCTGATTTTTAATCAGGCACTCGTACTATACTATGTGGACTGAGATATACAGCTCATCCCATTCACAGATTTAATGGCCCCGCTAGCCTGGGTATCCAGGTCAGCAATGGGGTTCTTTAATTGGTTAATGGCTAGAATTTCTGGGGAGAGAGAGAAAAAGGAGAATCAGAATTCTTACTTTGAGTCAGGATCCACTGATATCTTAAGTGGTTCCACACCCATAAGCATTTTGGCACAAGTAACAGATGCAGGAAACAGTAAGCTGCTTCCCAAGACTGCACACCCTGAGTCACAAACCAGGGTGGAAAATAAAAGCCTGTTCATACAGCACAATTATAATTCAGAAAACAAAGTAACTAAAGTATTGCAATCACAATGCATATACTGACTGCACAATGATATACATAGAGGTTGCAACATGGGCTCATGGTATGAAACAGAATCATTCCATTTAATCCAATGGATCTTCAGCAGCACTATTTTATTTTAAAATACTTTTTTTTGAAATTCACTCATGGGATGTGAACATTGCTGGGTGGCCAGCATTCTTTATTGCCCAGCCTTATTGCCCTTGAGAAGGTGGTGGTGAGCTTCCTTCTTAAACCACTGTAGGTTGACCCACAATGCCAACAGGAAAGGAATTCCAAGATTTTGACACAGCGACACTAAAGGAATCTGATATATTTCCAAGAAGGATGTTGAGTGCTTGGAGGGGCTGACAGTTTCTCATTCAAAGACTGTTCTTTTAAATGAAGTTCACGTAATTCTGAACAAGTCAAATCAGTCCCAAAACATTAAGTCTGCTCCTCCGTCCATAGATGCTGTTAGACCTTCTGAGTTTCTCCAGCACCGTCTATATTTTGTAACCAAAAATGTTTCACCCAACCACTATTCCAAATGTATTACAATCTTTTATCTGCAACTCCATGTTCTTCAACCTACAACTGGAAGCAGTCTACTCCCGTCCATTCCTGTCCCATCCTCAGGTTTCTGCACATTCCTTCCCCTATCTAAGCTTGGTCTCCACCTGGTCCAGCGATATTCAAAATGGTTCGTAACTTTGCAGATTCTCTTCCAGTTTGGGTGACATTGTACAAAATTCCCTTTAGTTGGGGACGTTGTATTTTTTCAAGGAGACTTTTGAGGATTACCTGGAAGTATTCCTCTGGCCTCCTCATAACTGCTTGCTGTGTTGAAGCTCTGATTATAATGCTTGTTTTGGGAGTCTAGCATCAGGACTATTAACCAGAACCAGTGTCTCAATGTTTGGAATGTTGGACTGAGAGAAAACTGGTACTAGATTGCAGGTGGTTTAAAATGTTTGCAATCCAATGGCCATTCTCCAGCCCATATGAGAAGGCAGGTAGCACGATGATCCTGTATGGTATGAGCTTGATTTTGGATTGGAGGTATTTGTTAACAAGCACTCTTCCTTAGAACAGTAAAGCTGACACCCTGGAGGCAATGTTCAGTTTACCGTAGCTGCATGTGCAAGTCATTGAAGTTGGCTGGACAAGTAAAAAGTCTGTTCGAGAGATATACAGGATCCTTTGATTTAAAGTTAGATGTTTAGAGTACAAAAATCAAGGAAGATCAATTGAACTTCTAAAAAAACTAGTCATCAATTTACAAACTTTAGGAAGGGTATCAATTCCTCAAGGAGGATGCAGAGGAAATTTATTTACTAAACTGATACCTTTCTTTTCTTAAATAGAACTGAGAATCACTATAGCCCTAGAGGATCGGAAGACATAGGAGGAGATGGAAGCCATTCAGTCCAGCAAATCAACTGTCCTACTCAATGAGATCATTGACCTGACAATCTTCAACTTCACTTTCTTGCTTTTTCCCCCAATCACCCATCATTCCCTTAATGATTAAAGATCCATCTCAGTCTTGAATATACTAATGACACTGGATTAAAGATTTCCTCAGGTTTACTGCCCTCAGAAAAAATTTTACCTCATTGTTTTAAACAGGACATCCCTTACACTGAGATTATGCCCTGTGGTGTTAGGCTTCCCATGTGGGCAAACTACCTCATTAGATCTACCCTGTTAGCATTGTCAAATCCCAACCCCAAACCAAACAAGAATTGTATATGTTTCAGTAAGGTTTCCTCTCATTCATCTAAACTCCAATAAGTACAGGCCGAGCCAATTCAACTTCTCCTCTTAGGAAAATCTTTCATGTCTAGGATCAACATGGTGAACCTTCTCTGGATAGCCTCCAATGTTAGCATGTCCTGGATAAACAGGACCAGCTGTTCACAGTATTCTAGATGTAGTCTAGCTAGTGCGTTGTACAGTTTTAACAGGACATCCCTATTTTAATATTCCGTTTCTTTTGAAATAAATCCCAACATTCTATTTGTTTTCACTATTACCTGCTGAACCTGGATGACAACGTTTTGTGATTTATGCACAAGGATCCCCAAATCTCTGTGCTTTGCTACTTTACCCATTTAAACAATCTGCAGCGCCTGTCAAAGTGCATAACCTCACATTTTCCCACATTATCTTCCTCTAGTCTAAGGCTTTCCACAATCCTATTTAGCACGTCACCAATTTTCATGTCATCAGCAAACTTACAGTTCAAAGTATCTATATTCATGTCTAGATCTTTAATGTAAACCACAAATAGCAAGGTACCCAGTACCAAACCCTACTGTATACCATCAGACATGTTTCTAGCCATAAAAACAATCTTCAACCATCACTTGCTGCCTTCCATCACTAAGCCAATTTAGGATCCAATTTGATGGAAAAATTACAGCTCAATTAGCCTAACCTCGGTCATGGGTAAGATTTTGGAGTCCATTGTAAAATGAGATTTCTGAATATTTCGAAGTGTATGGTAAAGTAGGGCAAAGTCAGCATGGTTTCATCAAGAGGTCATGCCTGACAAATCTGCTAGAATTCTTTGAGGAAGTAATGAGCAGGATAGACCAAAGAGAGCCAATGGATGTTATCTACCTGGACTTCAAGAAGACCTTTGACAAGATGCCACACAGAAGGCTGCTGAGTAAGATAAGGGCCCATGGTGTTAGAGGCAAGGTGCTGGCATGGATAGAAAATTGGATGTCTGGCAGAAAGCAAAGAGCGGGGATAAAAGGGTCTTTCTCAGGACGGCAGCCAGTGACAAGTGGCGTTCTGCAAGGGTCAGCGTTGGGACCACAACTTTTCACTTTATACATTAACAATCTAAATGAAGGAACTGTGGGCATTCTGGCTAAGTTTGCAGACGATACAAAGTGGAGGGACAGGTAGTATTGAGGAGGTGGGGAGGCTGCAGAAGGATTTGGATAGGCTCGGACAGTGGGCAAAGAAGTGGCAGATGGAATACAACGTGGGAACGTGTGTGTTCGTGACTTTGGTAAGAAGAATAAAAGCTTGGACTATTTTCTAAAGGGAGAGAAAATTCAGAAGTCTGAAGTGCAAAGAGACTTGGGAGTTCAAGTCCAGGATTCTCTCAAGGTAAACTTGTAGGATGAGTCAGTAGTCAGGAAGACAAATGCAATATTGGCATTTATTTTGAGAGGACTTGAATATAAAAGCAGGGATGTACTACTGAAGCTTTATAAGGCTCTTGTCAGGCCACATTTGGAGTATTGTGTGCAGTTTTGGGTCACATATCTCAAGGGGGTACTAGCCCTGGAGCGGGTTCAAAGGAGATTCACGAGATTGGTCCCAGGATTGGAAAGCTTAACATATGAGGAACGTTTGAGGACTCTGGGTCTATACTCATCTTCCTATACAGAGGTATGTGGAAACTGTTTTAAACTTCCTGCCTGAATAGGATCGGGTGGGAAACATAGAACATACAACATTACAGCACAGTACAGGCCCTTCGGCCCTCGATGTTGTGCCAACCTGTCATACCGATCTCAAGCCCATCTAACCTACACTATTCCATGTACGTCCATATGCTTGTCCAATGACGACTTAAATGTACCTAAAGTTGGCAAATCTACTACCGTTGCAGGCAAAGCGTTCCATACCCTTACTACTCTGAGTAAAGAAACTACCTCTGACATCTGTCCTGGATCTTTCACCCCTCAATTTTAAGCTATGCCCCCTAATGCTCACCGTCACCATCCTAGGGAAAAAGGCTCTCCCTATCCACCCTATCTAACCCTCTGATTATTTTATATGTTTCAATTAAGTTTGTAAAGGTGTGAGACTTCTATAATCCTGTAAAGGGGTGACACTCTTATAAAGGTATAAACCTTCTGTTTTTATTGAAGTGGCCAGGTCAGTGACCTTTGTTCAAGTCAGACACTTCGGCAGCTTGAAATCACATCCTGTCACTTTGGCAACTTGAAATTGCATCCTGTCGTTATCAGTTACTTCACAAACAATCAATGCTGTATCCTGCTGTCCTTATGTTCCAAGTAATTGTTTTATATATCAGCTAATTCGTAGAGTATAAAAAGCGGGGACTGTCCGCTGTTCGGGGTGAATCACTTATGAAACTCAGCGCTCTGTGCTGGGTTGAGTGCAGTAATCCTCCACAGCTTGTACTTGCTTAATAATAAAGGCCTGTGTTTTTGTAGCCAGCCAGGTCAGTATCTTGCTATTACATCGTCCGTGAGGGGGGATCTAATTGAAACTTACAGAATACTGATTGGCCTGGACAGAGTGGATGTTGGGACGATGCTTCCATTGGCAGGAGAGACTAGGACCTGAGGGCACAGCCTTACAGTAAAGGGAAGACCTTTTAGAACAGAGATAAGGAGAAATTTCTTCAGCCAGTGAGTGGTGAATCTATGGAATTCGCTGCCACAGAAGGCTATGGACGCCAGGTCATCGAGAACATTTAAGATTGAGATAGATAGATTCTTGATTATCAAGGGGATTAAGGGTTACAGGGAGAAAGCAGGAGCATGGGGTTGAGGAACTTATCAGCTATGACTGAATGGTGGAGCAGACTCGATGGGCCAAATAGCCTACTACTCCCATGTCTTATGGATTCCCTGGGCTTTTCTTAACTAGTCTCAAATATGAGACCCTGTCCAAACTAAAATCTATGTAGACTACAACAACAAAGTTGATGGAAAAACTCAGCAGGTCTGGCAGCATCTGTGAAGGAGAAAACAGAGTTAACATTTTGGGTCCGGTGACCTTTCCCTCAGAACTCTGAGGGAAGAGTCACCGGTCCCGAAACATTAACTGTTTTCTCCTTCACAGATGTTGCCAGACTTGTTGAGCTTTTCCATCAACTTTGTTTTTGTTCCTGATTACAGCATCTGCAGTTCTTTCAGCTTTTATCTATGTAGACAACACCCACTGCATTAGTCATCCATGCACCAAGATACCTTCTCAAAAAACTACAAACTTGCCAGACATGAAAATAAAATGAAGATCTGCAGATCCTGGAAATACAACACCATATACAATACAGCACGGGGAATAAACAGGCCTTTCAGCCCACTAAGCCTGCACTGACTTGTAATCCTTATCAGGCCTGCTACTTACTGCCCACATACAGTTTCTATCCCTCTGTTCGCCTTCCATTCATTTGTCTATCAAGGGTACGTTTTAAACGTTGCTAACGTGCCTGCTTCCACCACCTCAACAGGTAGTGCATTCCAGGCACCCACCACCCTCTGTGTGAAAAATTTTCCCGGCACTTTTCTCCTAAACTTTCCACCTTCAGCTTGAACCTGTGCCTTCTCAGTTGACCATTCCAGAGTGGGGGAAAAAGCCTCCGACTATCTGCCTTATCTAAGCCTTCATAATTTTGTAGATTTCTATCAGGTCACCCCTCAACCTCCATCCTTCCAGTGAAACAATCCAAGTTTATCCAACGTATCTTCATAACTAAAACCCTGCAGACTAAGCAACATTCTGGTAAACTTTGTCTGCACCCTCTCCAAAGCATTCACAATCTCCTGGTAGTGTGGCAATCAGAACGGCACTCATTATTCCAAACATAGCCTAGCAGAAGTTCTGAAACTAACAAAAACAGATATTGCTGGAGAAACTCAGCAGATCCAACATCTGAGAAGAGAAAAGTTAGTCAAGTGACCTTTAGAAACTGATTTTCTCCAGAAATTGCTGTCAAAGACAATCTGCACCAACTAAGACACAAAGGCTCTCTTTGATTACCCCATGTCTGTCCAGATGGGGATCAAGTGCGTTGCTCAGAATGTCTTCCAATTGATTCCCTACTGCTGAATCTTAGATTTGCTGGGCTATAGTTCCTGGTTGGGGCAGGGGTGGGGGTCAATGGCCAGGATGGCTGCTTTGAGAAGCAGTGATACCTATAGAATCCCTACAGCACAAGACAGAGGCCATTCGGCCCATCAAGTCTGCAGTGACCCTCTAAACCCAGACCCAGCCTCTCCCAGTAACCCAAATTTACCATGGAAAACTGACCAAGCCTGCACATCCACCTCATCTGCACATCCTCGGACAGCACGGGCTCAATTCCCACACTGGCTGAGGTTACCAGGAAGGACTCTCTCTTCCTCGACCTCTCCTTAGGTGCGGTTAAACCACCATCAGCCATCTCTCTAACCAGACAGCAGCCTTCTAATCTGCTAAGACTATGGCAACCTTACCTGCTTCCGGGTTTTCCCTACCACCCGGCCTCATTAAGTGTCCTGTGATCAGAAATTTGAAAAAATTAATGCCATGAACATTTAGGTTGTGCTCAAAATCTGCAGTTTCAAAGGGACAAGTGCGCCCTGATGTCCTTAGGAATCCTGTGTAAGGAATCTCTTCCCCCCCTTTACTCAGTGACGAGCTCCAACGCCTTAAACGTTTTTTCAGTTGAGCAAATAAACGCCGTGAACTCGGTGAAGAAAGTTCCCCTCACCTTTAACTGTGAGTAACGCTCGATAAAGTCGCCAGTCGACGACGGTATGTCGATCGAGCAGTTACTGACGAGAAGGGGCATCGCCGCCGCCCGCGTCAACCGCCTGACACGTCACACGCAGCGCGCTGCTCTTTGGGTATTGTAGTCGCTCAATGAGCCAGGAGCAACCACTTCCAGGGAGATCCCGGAATCCGAACTACAAATCCCACAAGGTACCGAGGATCGGACATCCCGGACCACTGTCCTTGAACATTGAGCAGCCCAGCTCAACACTAAGGAATTAACACTTGTAGCTCGTGGAAAATTATTCCAACACAGTTAAGTCTCACTTCACATAGTCATGGAATAGTAAGAGTTTACTTAACAGTACAAAACAGATCTGGAATCCACATATAGGACAGATGTGGTAGCAGTGGAGAAGCTGCATAGATTTACCAGGATGATGCCTGGGCTAGACAGTTGCAATTGTCGGATTGTTTTCCTGAGAGGAGAGGGGACATGATTGAGATGTATCAAATTGTGACAGACATCGATACGGTAGAGAGAAAGACTTTTCTCTTGATGCAGGATCAATAACAGGGATAATGGGAACTGCAGATGCTGGAGAATCCGAGATACAAAGTGTGAAGCTGGATGAACACAGCAGAGCCTCTCTGATGAAGGGTCTAGGCCCGAAACGTCAGCTTTCGTGCTCCTGAGATGCTGCTTGGCCTGCTGTGTTCATCCAGCTCCACACTTTGTTATCAATAACATGGGCTTAGATTTAAGATAAGGTGCAGAAGACTTAGAGGAGATGTGAGGATGAACCATCTGGAGGATCGTGGAAATCAGGAACTCAGTGCTCGTTAAGGGTGTTGGAGGCAGAAACTTTCATAAGAAATAAGAATTTAGCCATATACTTCCTATGGCAAGTCATACAAAGCTATGGGATTAGAATAGTTAGGTGGCTGTTTTTGAATAGCTCATATTGCAATAAGCTGAGACATTTTTCTGTGCTGTACATTTCTACAATGTCTACATTTGTACAACTTTTTTTATTTATTTAACAGGATGAGGGCACCGCTGGCTAGGCAGCATTTATTGCCCAGACAGCAGTTTAACCACATTGCTGTGGGCCTAGAATCACATTTAGACCACACCAGATAAGGACAGCAGTTTCTTTCTCTAAAGGACATTAGTGAACGAGATGGGTTTTTCCAATAATTGAAAATGGATTCATGATCTTCATTAGATTCTTAATTCCAGGTATTTTATTGAAGTCAAATTCCACCAGCTGCCATGGTGGGATTCAAACCTGGGTCCCTAGACTATTATCTCGGTCTCTGGATTAGCAGTCTAGCAATAATACCACGAGACCATCGCCTCCCCAAAAAAGCCATGATATACTAATCAGAATAGTTGCAAGGGGCTCTTGTGATGTAGTGGTAGTGGCTGTTCCTCTGGGCCACAGTTGATTCCAGTCCCAGCTGCTCCTCAGGATCCACAACACCAGTATGGAAGTCGTCCTCCATTCATAGGGACTGCCAAGATCAGGAGGAGGTGTTTTAAAAAAACGATCTCCAAACATGCATATTGTCATGTGAATTCTGATGAAAGGTCATCAATAAACAGGTTTATAATAGAAAAAGTGACATCACAAATAGTTTTTCATAAGCAGAGTGGTTATTCACTAATAGTTATGAATCATCATGCCATTAAAAACCCATTACACCACATTAAACACATCATTGCATTTTTAGACAGTAAATTTATAGCATAAAAACAGAAATTCTCATCAGTTTTATGATTTCTAAAGTGGCATCACCACAGCACATTCTGTGGAGCAGCAGGGAATCACAAACAGCATATACAAGATTTTTGCATTTAATGGTGCATTTGCAAATGCCAAATGCTGACAGTTTCACTGCCATTACAACAACAAAATCTGGATCAATAGTGTTACTGACAGTTAAAAAAAGATCAGTATGTACATAAATCAGGGTTCTTATGGTGCAGTGGTAACATCCCCAGCTCTAGGACAGAAGCTATGGGTTCAAGTCCCTTGGCAGATCAGTGGGCATGGAAGGTACACAGCCACAAGCAAGTTGATTACCAGCCTGCAAATTCTTCCAATATGCCCATAGGTCAGTTGGTAAGAGCAGGAAAGTCATTCTGCAGCAAACAGTGGCAAAACTCTGTAGCACTTTGCCCATAAGTCTGGATCAAGACAAAGGAAATTCATGGCACAACCCTTGAAAATTTGGTTGGGAAAAAAGACAGACATGCACATAAAGTGAAGATTTTTTTTAAGTACTAAAATGAATGTAATTCATCAGAATGGATAAATGTCCATTCTGTAAATATAAAAATACGTCAACAAGTGAAACAATAACACAAAATGGACAGCAAATTGGAGACTAGCATCAGTTGCCTGCACCAAATTCAAAAATATATATATTTCTTCCAAAAATAAGTGGTGAAAAGAATTTGAAACATTATTTTAATTCAGACACTAAAGATACTTAGGATTACAATTTCAGTATCATGATCTGAACATCATTACCACATTCTGTACATAATTACCTGTTCAAGATAAAACTAAGGCTTATTTTTCATTAAAAGAAAAGAAATTTGAACCAACAAGAGGAACCCCACAACAGGAACCAAACAAATATGGAACTAAATCAAAGATATTTCAATATTGACAGCAATCATTTAACACAGAAGTATAGCAGCTGTTGAAAATTTACAAATTACTATATGCACAAATATACAAAAATATTTACACAACAATTCAATTATAAAGACAAAGGAACTCAATGAGTTAAGGAAAAATAGTGATCCAGACAAAAGCAAATTCAGCATACAACATTCCTGGTTAATTGATGTAGCATCTTCATCTCCATCTGAAAATATTATGTTGCTTATGCTTATGAATCAAAAGCAACTGTGATTGAAACCATATCCAGAAGTTTGCATCTTTATCAAATTTACAATTAAGTTCAAAAATGATGCAGTGGAAACTCAGCAAGTGGAGATCCAACACTGCTAGGACTATGCATATAGGACTCAAAAGAACTTGGTGTGATCCCAATAGGCTCATTTTGCAATGATTCGCCTTTTAAGAAATCATCCTCCTCATCTTCAGCTGTTTCCTAAAAAAAAATCATGAAGGAACATCATGAAGCATTTTAAAGTCGAATTGCAGTTACATAGTGGCTAACTAAACAAATGAGTTCAAGCCAAACGTTTGCAGCCGAGTCAATCATCAGGACAGGAGAGTTTTGGAATAATAAAGCGGTTCACTCAAACATAAACTTGCTTATTTATTAAAATCTCACATGGTAACAGTTTACAAGATGTCTGCCAGCTTAAGACAGTTCCAGGAGTACAGCGATAACAATAATGAATTCATAAAGTGTTAACCACTTCAGCGTTTGCTTGTTGAGACTCAACATTGGATTTTCCTCAAAGTTCAAAAAAAAACTGAAGGTTAGAAGAGTAACAAGTAACTTGATTCAAATACCAGGTCCTGAGAAATACGTGTAAAAAGGATGTTTCCTCCTTTGACCAAATTTAGAATCAGGAACTACAGTCTAAAAACAAGAAATTGCATATTTAAGACAAATTAGGAGAAATTTCTTCTCATTGGAGGGCCATAAGTCTTTGGAATTCAAACATGGTGGAGACAGAGTCTTTGAACATTTTGTAAGGCAAAGGTAGACATATTCTTGATAAGCAAGGAGGCAAAAGAGGATCAGAAGTAGGTAGAATGTGAAGTAATCAGATCAGCCAAGATCTTACTGAATGGTGTCACAGGCTTGAGGGGTCAAGTGATCTACTCCTGCTCCTTGTTCTTATGCTTGTAATAGTAACATAATTAGAATATTCCTGTTCCTTAAAAATGACTATTGCAATAAATGACACTGAATATCACACCTCTCAGGAGTAGAATGCCAGAAACCATGCTCACTATTCCTGAAGTCATCACAAAAATTGAAGATTTTATCAAAGTTCAGGAAACTCTAATTTACCTGCGCTTTTAGACTCAGTTTACTACAAAACATGGACCCAATTTCTCTACTTAACAAGAATCACTTATTTATCACAAATAAACAAATTACAGTTGTTTAGCTGTAGTAATATCTATCAGTTGCCGACATATCTCTACTAGTTAAAATTCTAATTTCCTCATAAAACTCCTCTTATGCACATATACAGACAGAAAACATTGGCACTATGGGTGGAGGGAGAAAGTAGGAAAACAGTTAAGTGGGCCCTGTCCACAGCATTGGCTGAGGTGATCCTTTTGCTTTGTGACAACTTACGGTTCATCAATTGTTCTGCTCCATCTATTATTCACTCTTGCAGAAGGCATACAGTGACTGATTCACAAACTGTAAAATCTTTTAGTTAGTAGTTAAAAGCCACAGCTTACAATAACTGGTAAGGAAAACTAAACTGGCTTTCTTCAAGAATTAAAATACATTTGATTGTTGAGAGAGGGCAAGAGACACCACCTCCCCTTTTGGAGGTCTGAAGGGTTCTGGCCATATTTTCACACCCTTCAAGCTGTTCACTACCTAGGAGCCAATCATGTGATTGTCGGCAGGCGGAGGCCATTTTCATTGATAACTGGTTACCACTTCACAAACCAATCAGCTATTCGTTGATGGTCAGATCTCACCTTCTACATTATGCCAGGTGCCGGTTCGTCTGCAGCTAACCTTCCTCTATTGGTTGAACAAGCGGCACTGTAAATGCCACTCACAATAAGTTGGTAACTTGCTTTTAAAAAGTGCAGCAAAGACTTTCCTTAGTTCTCACAACAGTACCTATCCCACTTCAGTTCACCAAACATTTAGTAAATTAAAGAGATATGATTTTTATTTTGGCACAGACCACTTCCATTCATCGGTAGATATTTTATCGACTTGACCTCATGAGGTACGGCTGGGAAACATGGAGAAAGAGGTCACTGACAGAGCTCAGGATTTGTAGTGCCTGTATTTTTGGACACAGCAAGTGCCGGAGGGAATCCAAAATAGAACCTGTGGCTGGAACTGGTGATATAAGCAATTTCAGGCCACTTGACATCCAGTGTAACATTAGGGAAGTCCCTAGGATGCTATATTCACTGTGAATTCATTTCATTCTTTTCATGTGAAAGACAAGCGTGCAAATTAAGCACAAGGGTTTGCCATAACGGCATGTTTACCTATGATGCAGAGAGTGATAATGATTGCATACACCTTTATCTTGTGAACACTGATTTCATTTCTGGCATATACTGCAACTAATAGGATTTCACTCTCTCAATGTCCTGTTAGTGTGCAATCACAGACAGCACATTAGTTAAGATACCAAGCCACCTATTATCAACAATCACTAAGCCTTCATTCTACAGCAGTCCATAGTTCCACCTGTATTTCAGCCACCACAGCAAACCTAAAGATAGCTAGCACATCACAAGGCCTATCCACCAAAATGCCTCATCACTCAGGAATTAAGCCCAGATTCATAAATTATCCTACATGTAAAAAACAGCCATGCCACCATAGAAAATGTGATACAGGAAACCATGTCATTGTTCTGATCACTATGGACAAGCCCCACAGTATCTGGCTCAAAAGGACTCAAGGTTTGGAATGGCATTCTGCTAATTGCAAAATCTCATCATTCTGAGGGAACAGTTTTTGGAATAAGCAAAATATTAAGTCTTAGGAGGAAGGGATGCGACAACCTAGACAGCTCCTCTCATCATGCGCTACATATGAAGAACTGGGACCAGTAACCACAAATTGAATTCCTCATTCACCAAGAATCCTCACCTTCCTATTATCATCATCTCTCCACTACTGACTGTCATATCATCCTCCTTCCCACTGTGCAAAATGAAAGCCACCAGAAAATTTACATTCCAAAATAAATTTTAAAATGAGATAATGTCATATTGAATTCAAACGTAAATGAAATACCCTCGATCACTCCCTGTCTTCCACATGCCTTTGCAATCTTGGTGCTCCTACTTCAATAGATGCAGCTTGATTAGTGATAAGCCATTGAATTTCAGTGCAGATGGCCTTCGAAGGATGAGCTTGAGCAGCTCAAAGCACAGATGGGCCTGGCTATATTGTGAGTTGCAGCAATTTGAGCACTGAAACAGACTGGGGATGCACTAGACAGGATATGGCTTAGAAAGAAACATTTCTTGATCATTCATGTGTGACAATTAAACTTCATATAATCAAGCCCTCTGGGCTCCCATGTATTGCTCATCATGTAACTGAGGGATTTCAGGACCTCTGTACATGCAGAGTGAAGGAGAAGAAACAAGGTCAGCAGCAGTCTTAGCTCACAAGCATAGCCTCCTGGTTTCAGGAAGGACTCCTTCCTAGGCAGTGCGATAGTTGGAGAGAGCCATTCTGCAAAAGAGCAACTTCTGAAGATCTTCATCCCTTGTCAGTGGCATATGCAAACACTTCCTGTGGCCTATCACAGATCCTCACTTCTGTTCTTTCTTCCAGTTCCCCTCTTCCACCAGCTTAAAAAACACACATTTTTCTATTTCTCTTCAGGTCTGTTGCAAGGCCTCAACCTGAAACATTAACTCTTTCTTTCCAGAGATGCTGTTCGATCTGCTGAGTTTTTCTAGCTGTTCATTGTTCTTGTTATGGCTTTTATTATGGAAAGTAATAATGTCACCAGACTGCTCTGGAGACATGAATATAAATCCCATGATGACAGCTGGTGGAATTTATATTCAATTAATAAATAAATAAATAGAATTTAAAAAGCTAGTCTTCATGACAATTGCCATGAAAATCCACCTTGCTCATTCACGTTCTTGAGGAAAGGAAATCTATCTTCCTTACTGGACTGTCATGTGACTCCACATCCACAGCAATGTGGTTGTCTCTTATGGCCTCGTGTAACATTTATTCAAGGCTAATTGGGATGAGCAACAAACACTGGCTTTCCCAGCAACACCCACATGATAAAGAGAAATGTTCTCTTTTTATCCTTTGAAGTTAATGGAATCTGTTAAAAAAACATACAGTTGATCAAGATTTTATTAATGTTTTAAATAGATTAAAATGTATAATGGAATGAAAATCTGACCAGAAAAATTGTTAACTATCTTACTAGTACAATATAAACATAATATGATAATCCAGGATGTTACCAATGAGATTGTTACTGGACATTTTTCTGTATGATCCAATTCTTGCAATATTTAACACCAGATAGCTGAAGGTTTCTTTTTAATTCTGATGGCATACTCTGTGTTTGTTGAATTTTCTAGTGTATAAATCACAATCAAATGCATGAACAAGGATTAACTTTGACTCTTAGCTGTTTACTTGCTCACAAGTAATACACAGTAAAATCAGCATTCCTCCACCCACATGCATAAATGTTATTTATGAATTTCCCCACCAAAAAAATTAACAAATTTGTTTACAGAAAAGTGGGCATAAAAATCATTCCCCACATGAACAATTCAGTTAACTGTGGTACAAAAATGAAAATGACACCAATTGCCTTTTATACGTATACAAAATTATGACTAAAAACCCCTGTAAAAATGTTATATGGTGCCTACCAGTTTCATGATTTTCTGTGGAGCCTGAATGTCTTGAAGGCTCAAATCTTCCCAAACCTGATAAATACCATCAAATATTTTCTTAGACCTGTCACAAAAACATTATATTTAATCTATATATACATACACATGATGTGTGCTCAAATAATATTACAAAATCATTCAAAGTTTTGAGCAACCAGTTGCACTAGTTAATAATTGGTTGACAGGATAACTCGAAAGGTTAACTTGTATCCCTTTTCAGAAGTCCTTACATTGTAAAATGTTGTTTTAATATATTACAAAACAAAGGTGAGAATAATTACACTATTAATAAAGGAACTGTGGCTCTTATGTTCAACTGAAAACATAGTATATAGATAATAGCATTATAAACTAAATCAAACAGGTAATAACTTCAAAAAGATAACTTTCACAATTCAACCAGCTAATTGTTCCTTGTAGTTGGTTTCAGGGGCAAAGAATCAAACCATTTGCCCAACTTGTCTGTGCTGGCATTTATTTTCCACAGAAGTCTCCGACTAATTTACCATACATTAGCATTTCAGCAAATCTTTTAATTACCTTCTCTCATGTTATTTGCCTAAGTTTCCTTCTGAAAATATCAAAGATATTTGCTTCAATCCTTTCCTTGAGAAATACATACCACACTCGCACTATCACACTTCGCAAGAAATGCCTAGTTTCTCTTAAGGATATAATGTCAAACATTACTGTGCACAAACCTTTTAAGGATATAGGGATCAAAGGGAAAGAAGCTATCAAGAGGATTTGTGCAAATCTGGATCAAGTCCCCTCCAGTGCTGCTCCTAACAACTGGTATAATTTGTCGGTTATTTCGTTCAATAACTGTGTAGCAAAAAGCTAATTGAAATTTCCTGAAAAATAAAAAAAAATCAAATTTATTACCAAATATAAATCATAGGATATTCAACAGAGATTGATTTATTTTAGATTTTAAAGGCAAAGGGTTCAGAGACAAAACAGATATATGGCACTGAGACAGAGGATCAGTCATATCATACTGAACAACTGAGAAGATTCAAAGGGCTGAAAGATGTAACCCTGCTCCAATTTTCTATAACTTTATTTACCTGTCTTTACATACCTTTGTTGTATTTTGGTGTTTATCACATTGTAAAAATCAAACTGCTGCCTTGAGATATTTAGTTACTACAGCATTCATTTTGCAATTGAATTCCTCAAACTTTCTTCGTTGGGAAATAAAGCTTTAGATTTTACAACAAAAAAACAAATTTTCAAAAATACACGGTTTGTATAGCACTTTAAACTCCAAACTATTTTCTAGATGACTGCACATCATGTAGTTATAATTTTGGTCTCTAGGTGTCAGGGTGGAAAAGCATAGGGGGTCAGACAGCATCCGAGGAGCAGGATAGTCAACAGTTCAGGCCAAAATCCTCTGTCAGCACTAGGGAGGGGAAGGGAGCCCAGAAACAAATAGAGAGAGGAGGTGGGGCTGAGGGAAGGATAGGAGATAAGGTGATAGGTGGATACAGGTAGGAGGTATTGCGATTGGTCTGTGGGAAATGTGGAGCTGACAGGGGAGTAGGAAGATGGGCAGGACAGGTAGGCGGGAGGGGGTGAACATAGGATAAGGCTGGTGAAATTTTGAAGCTGGTGAAGTCAATGTTGAGGCCGTTGGCCTGTAAGCTCCCAAAGTGAAATATCGGGTGTTGTTACTCCAGGTTACATTTGGCCTCACTCTGACAGTGGAGAAGGCCCAGGATGGACATGTGCTCAGGGGAGTGGGAGGAGGAATTAAAACAGATGGCAACCAGAAGGTTGGGTTGGTTGATGCGTGCAGTGCACAGATGCTCCACGAACCTGTCCCCAAGTCTGCATTTGGCCTCGTCGGTTTAGCAGAGACCACATCAGGAGCAATGGATCCACCAGATTAGGTTGGATGAGTGCTAGTGAATCTGCCGCATCTGGAAGGATTGTTTGTGACCTTGGACACAGGTGAGAGGGGAGCTGTAGGAGCAGGTGTAATACCTTTTGTGGTTGCAGGAAAGGTACTGGGTATGGTGAAGCTGATGGGGACTGTAGAGCTGATGAGGGAGTCGTGGAATGAACTGACCTGGAGGAAAGCGGTCAGGAACGGACAGGAAAATATCTTTCTGCTAGTGGGATCTGACTGTAGGTGGACGGATCAGATTGTAGTTGGCAGAAATGTCGGAGGATGATGCATTGGATTCGCAGGGTGGTACACGAGGACTAAGGGGACTTTATTCTTGTTGGCAGTCAGGGATTTGGAGGGCATGGAGGAGATGCAGTCGAGGGCATCCTTAATTACAGAGGAGGGGAAATTACGTTCTCTGAAGTAGGAGGATATTTGGATTGTCCTGGAGCAGAAGTGACGAAGCCAGAGGAATTGAGTGTATGGGATAGCATTCTTGCATGGGGGGGTGGTGGGGGGGAAGAGGAGGAGAGGAGGTATAGTTGAACTAGTTGTCGACGTCAGTGGGTTTGAAACGATGTCGGTGGTGAGTCGGTTTCTGGAGATGAAGATGGAGAGGTCCAGGAAGGGGAGGGAGGTGTCAGAAAGTCTAGATGAATTTGAGGATGGGGTGGAAGGTGTTGGCAAAGTTGATGAACTGCTTGAGCCCGTCACAGGAACACAAGGCCACACCAATGCAGCTGTCAATTTGCAGAGAAAGAGGTGAGGCATGGTGCCGATGTAGTTGCAGAAGAGGGACTGTTCCACAAATTCTACAACAGGCAGGAATAGCTTGGGTCCATGCGGTGCCAATGGCTACCAGTTTAGTTTGTAGGAAGGGGGAGGAATGGAAAGGAAAGTTGTTGAGGGCGAGCACTGGTTCAGCTGAGTGAACAAGAGAGTCAGCGGAGGCTTTTAGGTCTTCTGTGTGGGGGATACAAGTGTACACGGACCGTACGTTCATGGTAAAGATGAGGTGTTAGGGGCCAGGGAATTAAAAGGTTTGGAAAAGATGGAGAGCCTGGATTGTGTTACAAACGTAGGCAGGTAGTTCACGGACCAAAGGAGAAAGAATAGAGTCAAGGTAGGAGGAGACGTGCTCAGTGGGGCAGGGGCAGGCAGAGATGATGGGTCAACTGGATCAGTTGGGTATATGGATTTTGGGTAGGAGATAGAAACAAGCAGTGTAGGGTTGGGGAACTATCAGGTTAGAGGCTGTGGACGGGACATCTCTTGAAGTGATCAGGTTGTTGATGGTCTGGTTGATCAGAATGGGATCATGATCAAGGAGACAGTAGGAGGAGGTGTCAGAGAGCTGAGATCTGGCCTCAGCAATGTAGACTTCAGTATACCATACTTCAGCCTGAAATATGGCATACTGACATCTACATATGCCGGTTTTGACCTGAAACTTTGACTTTTCTGCTCCTCAGATGCTCTGACCTGCTGTGCTTTGCCAGCCTCACACTACAGACTCTGGTTTCCAGCATCTGCAGTCCTTTTGTCTCCATATTTAAATAAGTCATGTTTTGCTTAACATCGAGTAGTTTGACCGGTCACATCACATTTGGAACATGCAGTTCACATCTACCTTTAAAATTAAAAAAAAGTTAAGGTCTACGTACCTTAAAATATTTTCAGGGGGTCTGGTCTGGCCTGTAACAAATAATACTTACCTAGTAATAGCTGCGAACAAGTTGACAACGGATGGTAAACAGACTTTGAGGGGATTCAGCTGGCACATCACTATGCGTTCAAAATTTAGATTCTGTAAGTATGTTAAACCTGTACACCAAGGGAAATGATACAATGATATAATAATAAGCTCCTACTTAATTCTTTTAATATTTACTGTACAACACTGAAAATAAATTACACCAATTTAAAGAGCCTTCAATAGTAGCTAAAGTTAAAAGGAAATTCCTAAGAATTTTACTTTCAAAAGTATAGCACGGACAGGGTCCCTTTGGTCCAACCAGTCCATGCCAACCATAATCCCAAACTAAAACTCGTCCCAGCTGCCTGAACATTGGTCCATATCCCTCCAAATGTTTCTTATTCATGTACTTTTCTACATGTCATAGACTCAGAGCTGAACAGCATAATTTGCAGGTTAAGTCCGTGATTAAGAAAGCGAATGTAATGTTGTCATTTGTCTCAAGAAGGTTGTAATATAAAAGCAGCGACGTGCTTCTGAAACTTTTTGAAGCTCTAGTTAGGCCCCATTTAGAATACTGTCCAATTTTGGGCCCCACACCTCAGGAAGGACATACGGGCACTGGAGCATGTCCAGCGGAGATTCACACGGATGATCCCTGGAATGGTAGGCCTAACATACGATGAACGGCTGAGAATCCTGGGATTGTACTCATTACAGTTTAGAAGGTTGAGGGGAGATCTAATAGAAACTTACAAGATAATGCATGGCTTAGAAAGGATGGACGCCGGGAAGTTGTTTCCATTAGGCGGGGAGACTAGAAACCGTGGGCACAGCCCGAGAATTAGAGGGGGCCAATTTAGAACAGAAATGAGGAGACATTTCTTCAGCCAGAGAGTGGTTGACCTGTGGAATTCATTGCCACAGAGCGCAGTGGAGGCCAGGACGTTAAATGTCTTCAAGGCAGAGATTGATAAATTCTTGATCTCGCAAGGAATCAAGGGCTACGGGGAGAGTGCAGGGAAGTGGAGTTGAAATGCTCACCAGCCATGATTAAATGCGGAGTGGACTCGATGGGCTGAATGGCCATACTTCCACTCCTATGTCTTAGGGTCTTAAACAGACCCTCCGGTCCAACTTGTCCATGCCAACTGGATATCCTAAATAAATCTTTTGGCTTTTATGTAATTTTAGTCTCCCTCCTAAAGGAAGGATGTTGTGTAATTTCAAAGGGTTCTGAAAATATTTACAAGGATGTTGCCAGGGTTGGAAGGTTTGAGCTAGAGGAAGAGGCTGAATGGGCCTTGGCTGTTTTCCCTGGAGCTTCGGAGACTGATGGGTGACCATACAGAGGTTTATAAAATCATGAGGTGCGTGGATAGGGTGAATAGTCAAGGTCTTTTCCCTGGGGTGGGGGAGTCCAAAACTAGAAGGCATAGGACTAAAGTTAAAGGGGAAAGTTTTAAACAAGACCTAAGGGGCAACTTTTTCATGCAAAGGGTGGTGTGCGTATGGAATGAGCTGCCGGAAGGTATGGTGGAGGCTGCTACAATTTCAACATTTAAAAGGCACCTGGATGGGTACATGAATAGGAAGGGTTTAGGTGGACATGAACCAAATCTTAACAACTAACAACAGGGGATGTGTAATGACAGGCTATGTGGTAACTCAATAGACTTCAATAATTTTAGGGCCTAAACTCTCCCTTGTTTCAAACCCCCACCCCACACACCAGGCCTTGTTACCACATAGCCTGCCACTACACATCCCCTGTTGTTGGTCACTAACAGTCCCCATTAACAACTACTCATCCTCCCAGCCTGATCATTAGCAACTCCTTTGTCTGTCCAACTGCCTTTCTCTCTCTTTGGGCTCTATCCTGTCTTTACTGCCTACCCCACCCACCTCCCTATTTTCTGTATTTAAACTGGCATTTGCCCGACGACCATCAGTTCTGAGGAAGGATCACTGGACCCGAAACGTTAAATCTGTTTTCACCTCCACAGATGCTGCCAAATCTGCTGAGCTTTTCCAACAATTTTGTTTCCATGCAATGTTCCAAATTGGCCTAACCAATGTCCTGAGCAGCCACAACATGATACCCTCCCAACTTCTATACTCAATGCACTGAACAATAACAGCAAGCTTACCAAATACCTTCTTCACTATCCTGGCTACCTGCGACTCCACTTTCAAAGAACTATGAACCTGCACTCCAAGGTCTCTTTGTTCAGCAACACTCCATTAAGTGTATAAGTCCTGTCCTGATTTGCCTTTCCACACCTCACATTTATCTAAATTAAACTCCATCTGCCACTCCTCAGCCCATTGGCCCATCTGATCAAGAACCCATTGCACACTGAAGTAACCTTATTCACTGTACACTGCATCTCCAATTTTGGCATCACCTATAAACTTACTTCCTACCTCCTATATTCACATCCAATTCATTTAGATAAATCATGAAAAGCAGTGGCCCCAGCACCGATCCTTGCAGCACCACCACTGGTCACAGGCCTCCAGCCTGAAAAGCAACCCTCCACCACTAGCCTCTGTCTTCTACCACTGAGCCAGTTTTGTATCCAAATGGCCAGTACTCCCTGTATTCCATGGGATCTAACCTTACTAAGCAGTCTACCACAAGGAACATTGCCAAAAGCTTTATTGAAGTTCATGTAGATCATGTTCACCATTCTGCCCTCTTCATTATTTCCACAAAAACCTCAATCAAGTTGACTATACTGAATCAGTCCCTGCCCAGGATTCCCTCCAACAACTTGCCCACCACTGATGTCAGGCTCACAGTCTTTAGTTCCCCTGGCTTTTTCTTAATACCTTTCTTTTAAACATTCTAACTGTACATGCACCCACTACTTCCTCTGGAAGTTCATTCCACACAGAAACCACTCTGAGTAAGAAAGTTGCCCATCCTGTCCTTTTTTAAATCTTCCTCCTGTCACCTTAAAAATATGCCCCCTTGTCTTGAAATCCCGTACTATAGGGAGAAGATACCTGCCATTCACCTTATCTACACCCCTTATGATTTTAAAAACCTCTACAAGGTCACCTCTCAACCTCCTTGGCTTCACTGAAAAAAAGTTTCAACCTACCCAGCATCTCCCTATAACTCAAACCTTCCATTCCCAGCAACATCCTGGCAAATCTTTTCTGATCTCTCTCCAACTTTATAATATCCTTCCCATTAAACACTAGGAACCCAGAAGCAAGTGAGCCATTCAGCCTCTTGAGCCTGCTCCACCATTCTAGACCATTGCTGACCATCAATCTCAATGCCATATTTCCACACTAGTCCCATACTCCATGATGTCATTCGCAACAAGAAACCTATCAATCTCTGTCTTGAACTTGCATAGTGAATGAATTTAACAGACCTCCAGGAATGGCCTCCATCTGCACTGTAGAAATTCTATGATAAACAATTCCAAAGATTTGCCACTTTCTGGGCTCAATGCTATCTCTAGGACAGCTATTCCCAGGTATGATGAGCTGTACACACTTAAGAGGTCCGCTTCAGTTTAACTGTATAGCTGCTGCTCTTTTACTAATTGACAAGTTATGATTCAGACTGTCTGCCCAAGTTTATAGTAGGTTAAATGCTGTGATGTGAAGAGGGGAACCCTTCATAAAGTGCACACCGCAATGTGACCAAGATTAACTAACCATCTAGAAAATTGCACATACAAATCTGCAGAATTTCATTATCATGCATGAGATTGGCTACAGTGCAACCATTCTCCCACTCCACTATAATAAGGATAAAAGCTTAGTATCTATTTTATAGAGCTTTGAAAATCCAATTTAAAAATTTCATAATAGTTCCCATTTTAAAAAAGTACCAAATTTAATACACAATTTCATTAATACCTTTTTTCAGATTTCGATCCAGTATTTGCTTATAGCGGAATATGAAGATGTAAAATACAGCTTGGCAAGCAGAGTAGAATGGCCCATGCAGAGCCACATCACAGTAGGCTTTCGTTCCAGCATCTTGGTTGTCAATGTAGTCATGTATCCAGGGTACCAGCAAATCAAAACACGTTTTCACAGTGCTAATCAAGGGAATTGAAATCGTCAGTTAATTAATTTATTATTAAGCAGTTTTTCGATTTACTTAAAACATAACCTGGATGAGGGGATTGAAGGATGGGTCAGCAAGTTTTCAGACGACACAAAGGTCGGAGGTGTCGTTGACAGTATAGAGGGCTGTTGTAGGCTGCAGCGGGACATTGATAGGATGCAGAGATGGGCTGAGAGGTGGCAGATGGAGTTCAACCTGGATAAATGTGAGGTGATGCATTTTGGAAGGTCGAATTTGAAAGCTGAGTACAGGATTAAGGATAGGATTCTTGGCAGTGTGGAGGAACAGAGGGATCTTGGTGTGCAGATACATAGTTCCCTTAAATTGGCCACCCAAGTGGACAGGGTTGTTAAGAAAGCATATGGTGTTTTGGCTTTCATTAACAGGGGGATTGAGTTTAAGAGTCGTGAGATCTTGTTGCAGCTCTATAAAACTTTGGTTAGACCGCACTTGGAATACTGCGTCCAGTTCTGGTCGCCCTATTATAGGAAAGATGTGGATGCTTTGGAGAGGGTTCAGAGGAGGTTTACCAGGATGCTGCCTGGACTGGAGGGCTTATCTTATGAAGAGAGGTTGACTGAGCTCGGACTTATTTCATTGGAGAAAAGGAGGAGGAGAGGGGACCTAATTGAGGTATACAAGATAATGAGAGGCATAGATAGAGTTGATAGCCAGAGACTATTTCCCAGGGCAGAAATGGCTAGCACGAGGGGTCATAGTTTTAAGCTGGTTGGTGGAAAGTATAGAGGGGATGTCAGAGGCGGGTTCTTTACACAGAGAGTTGAGAGAGCATGGAATGCGTTGCCAGCAGCAGTTGTGGAAGCAAGGTCATTGGGGTCATTTAAGAGACTGCTGGACATGCATATGGTCACAGAAATTTGAGGGTGCATACATGGATCAATGGTCGGCACAACATTGTGGGCTGAAGGGCCTGTTCTGTGCTGTACTGTTCTATGTTCTATACAAGTTATTGTCATTTCTTAGTTTGATATTAATATTTATCTTGCTTATTCTCTGACACTTGTCCATCATCTCCACCTGTTCTGCAGCATTTGCATGGTTGGGCATTGCTACAGAATGGTACCTGGGTTAGAAAGCAATAGAATCACTACACATTGCAGAAGAAACCTGAAGGAAGGGAAAATTAGCCTAGTACAAGTTATTTAAAATATGATGAATAATAAGTTGAGATTTTTAAAAATATCTGTTAACAGCTAGGTCATCATTAATTGTCCATCCTCAATTGCCTTTGAGATGGTAGTGGTGAGCTGCCTTCTTGAAGTGATGCAGTCACTCAGGTATAGGTACATCAAACCGTAGCTGTCAGGAAGGGGGTTCCAGGTTTTTGACCCAGTGCCAGCGAAAATACAATGATATGTTGTGCACCTTTGAAGCAGTAAGTCACCTTGTGACATACTTTACACTGGTGTCTGAAATCCTATCAATTATCAGCACACAGCATTACATGCTGTAGATTCCATGTAGTAAATCATGTATAAAAGACTACCTATGTAAGTGATGTTAGGGCCATCACAATTATGAAAAAATCTTTGCAGTCACTCATCATAGAACTTGTCATTTAAAAACCAGAAATTACATACACTGTTCAAAATTTGTCTAGTTTATATCAAGCAATGAGACCCATTGATTACTTACAGCACAGGAATATACGTTGCTCTTGCCAGAAAACTTCCAATGTAGCCTGCAGCTGCTTGTCTTATTATGGCAGGATTATTTGGATTCTGCATCATCTTCCAAAGGTGTTCAAGGAAAGCTTCTGCCAATCCCTGAAAAATGGCAGTCAGAAAATTAAGCAGTTTACTCCCCAGACCCATGTTCCAACTTCACTCATCCTACGTCTGTTCTATATTTAAAACTGGTATTTGCAGGCCTCCTGCAATAAGGACATGCATTCATCTGCAGAGTGCATTTGAAAGTTGATGGCTTAGATCTCCAATGATAGACCGATATCCTGAACTTTCACAGAACCCATTAGGGAGACATTTCTGCTTGGAAGCTATGTCGCTAAGGATTCATTTTCTTCTGGGGGAGAAGCAAGGTAAGCAGGAATTATAATAGTGCAAACTCCATTTTAAATACCATGTTACATAGGTCAAATTGCCAACAGAAGATTCATCTTGTGAAAATAAAAATATATTTTAGTTGAGGGCTGAGCTTCAAATTGCTGTGCAAAACATATAGGTTGATTTAAAATTAATTATTGCTAGCTGCTTACTGTAAATTGGAAGGAATTCACATTAGATTATCGAATATTCACAACACAGGGCAGGTGGTTAGCTACCATTATACATGGATGGCAGCACATCTTGTAGGCTATTTAAAGTATTAGCAAAAGTGGATAAAGATAACTGGTATGACAGGCATTCTGGAGTAGTGAGAAAAGTGCAAAACATCATTCTTTGTGAGCTTCTTTGACAGACAGCTCTTCAAGTGTAGCTTTAAAATAGAACTTCAAGGGACATATACACATTGGTGCAGTAGCCACAGAGGTGGTAAATGAAGTTCAATACAGAAAAGAGTGAGTGATGTGTTTTGGTTGGAAGCACATGGACAGATAATATAAAACAAAGGGTAGACTTCTGAAGGGAGTACAGGAACAGAGGAACACGTGTGATCATGTGCACAGATCGTTGAAAGTGGCAGGACAGGTGGAGAGAGAAGTTAACAAAGTACAAAGTATTTTGGGCTATATTAAGAGGGGCACAGCAAGGAAATAATGCTGAATGTTCACAAAACACTTGTCAGTCCTCGGATAGAGTACTGAATACAGTTCTGAGTGCCACATTATTAAACAGATATGAACTCATTGGAGACCATGCAGAAGAGATTTGCAAGACTGTTTCAGGGATGACAAACTTCAGTTACGAGGACAGACTGGAGAGTTTGGGACTGTACCCCTTGGAGAAGAGGCTGGGTTTAGTAGATAATGAGAAACAGGTCCCACTCGTAGAAGAATCAAGAACAAAAGAGTACTGTTTAAAGTGATTTACAAAAGTAGTAAATCTGATATGAGGAAAAACATTTTCATACAAGTGGCTTACACAGTGGAATACACTGCTTGGAGAGTAGTGAAGGCATGTTCAATTAAGGCAGTCAACAGAAAATTGATGATTCCACACAACAGTACGGAAAAAGGCAGCAGAATTGGAGAGCTGGTGAAACACAATAGGCCATATTGTCACTTCTGTGCCATAACAATTTCGTGATTCTGTGAAAATAAACTGCATGGCATCAGCTTACCAGTTCCAGAAAGATACTTCAAAAACTGTTTCAAAAGGTATTCCAATATTAGCTTCCAATATAATTGAAGATTACAACTCCTGTAAGATGAATATAACTGTTTTTGGTTCATAGTTGGAACCAGACTCTGCTCAGCTTTGTGCCCATCTCCCTCCAGCAGATCAGTTTGCACAGCAGCATATGCTATGTAGTTAGCCTGGTGTCAGAAAATCTTACAGCAAGGAAACAGACCCTTTGGTCCAACTTGTCCATGCTGACCATGTTCTCCCAAACTGAACTAGTCCCAACTGTCTGCATTTGGTCGATAGCTCTCCAAAATCTTCCTTTTCATGTTCTTATCCAAATGTCTTTTAAACGTTATTATTACACCTGCATCCATCACTTCCTTCAGCAGTTCATTCCACACATTAACCATCCTTTGTGAAAAAGTTGCCCTTCATGTCCTTCTTAAATCTTTCTCCTCTCACCTTAAAAATATGCCCCCTTGTTTTGAACTCCCCCCATAAGAGGAAAAGACCTTTGTTACTCACATTATGTATACCCCTCATGATTTTATAAACTTCTGTAAGGTCACCCCTCAACCTCCTCTGCTGCAGTGAAAAAAGTCCCACGCTATTTTTATAACTCATCTTATTTACATTTAGAGACACAAAGTAGAAAAAGAAACCTTACAAAATCTATATCATCTCTGAAGTAAACAATTGCCAATGACTAGTTTTCGGGTATTTTGTTTTAAAAATTGTCAACCCAAGAAATAACCTGCACTCACCAATTTGAAGCTGCAGATATAGAACATGAAATACTGGACATGACAAGAAGCATGAGTGGGTAAAACCAGTTTATCAAACACCACTATTAAGTCTCGGTACAATTCTTTTGTCCTGGTCAATGCCAACTCATCTACGTAAGAGAAACAAAGTAAACAAAGTATTTATTGCAGATATGTATCTCAACGTGGAAGCATCATGTTACTATTTAAAAGATTTCTTTGAAACAATTTGAATGCTTTTGAGATGTTGTGCTACCGTGGACATCACACTGAGGCTTCGTGATTTGAGCACAAAATTAATAATTATATGAACACAGTTTTAGGTTATATAGCACTAAAAATAAACTGTTTATTTTCTTCAGCGTAGATCCTGGATTGCCCTTAAGTTCAAAGAGCAATCTTGTACTTAAAAAGATTGGAGGCTGATCTAGAACTTTCCCCAAATTAACACTAGGAAATCCAAAGTCACCAGTAAAACAGAGATACAGTTTTTTTAAAAATTCTATCTTTTTATACAGAGTAATGTGAAGTTGCAAAATGCACCTAATTCAAAGGTACAGGAGTAGGCCATTCAACCCATCGAGCCTACCCCACCATTCAATCCCATCAAGATTGATCAATCACTTCAATGCTTTTTATGCACCCATTTACATAATCCTGTATGCCATTGGTAAATCAGAAATCTATCAATCTCTACCTCAAACATGCTAAAAGACTGAGCTCCCACAATCCTCTGTGCTAGCATTTCCCATTTTAAAAAAAAACTTAACTAGACCGAAGTAGCATCCCCTTGTTTTTACACTTGTAACTCCTGGTTTTTAGATTTCCCAGCCAGAAGAAATTGTACAATCACAGAATCCCTACAGTGTGGAAGCAGGCCATTCAACCCATGATTTGTGGTCATAATCTGAAATTGAGAAACTGCCATTAATGGTCTGGCCTACATATGACTCCAGGTCCACAGCAATTGGTTGACTCTGAACTGCCCTCTGCGCAATTAGGGATGGGCAATGCTAGCCAGCAGTGCCCTCTTCCCACAAATGAATAAAAGAAATTAGGACTGCGGTGGGCAATTAAATAACTAACAAGAGGCAGAGGAAAAGGAAGATTCACAAATACCATCCTGAACAATAGGAGAGACCAGGACATCAATGCAAAAGATAAGACTGAAGCATTTGCGTCCACTTTCAGCCAGAACTGCCGAGCTATAGGGAGAGGCTGAATAGACTGGAGCTATTTTCCCTGGAGCATTGGAGGCTGACAGGTGACCTTATAGAAGTTTATAAAATCATGAGGGGCATGGATAGGGTAAATAAGCAAGGTCTTTTCCCTAGGTTAGTGGTGTCCAAAACTAGAGGGCATGGTTTAATATGAGAAGAACAAGATATAAAAGGGACCTAAGGGTCAACATTTTCACGCAGAGGGTGGTACATATATGGAATGAGCTGCCAGGGGAAGACGAGAAAGTTTCTACAAATAAAATATTTAAAAAGCATCTGGTAGGTATATGAATAGGAAGGGTTTAGGGGAATATGGGTCAAATGCTGGCAAATGGAAATAGATTAATATAGGATATCTGGTGGGCATGGGTGAGTTGGACTGAAGGGTCTGTTTCCGTGCTGTATACCTCTATGACTCTATGAGTGATGGTCTATCTGAGCCTCCTCCTGAGATCCCCACAAATGCCAGATGTCAACCAATTCAGTTGACTCCATGTGAAGACACTAAATACTGTAAAGGCTGTGGGAAATCAGAAGGTTCCAGCAATATTACTGAAGACTTGGGCTCCAGAGCTAGCCCACACTTTTCCAGTACAGCTACAACAATGGCATCTATCTAAAAACACAAAGTTGCTCAGGTATGTCCTGTTACAAAGAAGCAGAATGAATACAAGCTATCAATTATTATTCTGTCAATCTACTCCCAAACATCAGCAAAGTGATGATAGGTGTCATGAAAATGCTATCAACCAGTAATAAACTGCTCAACGATGCTCAGTATGTGTTCTACCAGAGCCACTCAATTCCTGACCCCTTTTATAGCCTTGGTTTAAACGTGACAAAGAACCTGATCGCCAAATTGACACGTCAGTGACTGCCATTGACATTAATAAAGCATATGATTGAGTAATGCTATCAAGAAGCCCTAGAAAACCTAGAGTCAATTGGAATTAGGGGCAGCATTCCCTCCAAGTTTATTTTTGGCTGCGCAGGCCACCAGCAACTTCCGGACTTACAAGTCAGCGCCACTGAAAAGTCTCCACTGATTCCAGTCAAATCTACCACAAAGGAAGAAACTCACCAACGCTCCCTTGATAGCACCTTCCAAACGCACAAACTCTACTGCTTTGAGTGATAAAGAAGTGAATTTTGGAGAACAGCATGACCTGTGAGTTCCCCTTCAAACCACACATAATTCTTACTTGGAACAACACTGCCATTCCTCCACTGTCGCTCGACTAAAATCCGAGAACTCTCTCACTTACAGACATTAGCCTGCTGCAGTTCAAGGCAGTGGCTCACCACCACTTCTCAAAGAAAACAAGTAATGGGCCCTAAATGTTGGCATGTTAAGCAATGCCAATATCCCATAAACGAATATAACAATTTTATTAGAAAGGACTCTGAAATAGCAAAGTCATTATTGTTCACACCATTATCGTAACAAATGTCCTTTATGTAAGCCAGCAAAACGGACATCAGAAAATCCAATCTTTCAGCCACTGGATGAGCCATCTCGTCATTTGGCAGTGACAACTGAATTTTCCGCTTCCCTTCATCCTCATCCTGCACAGAGGAAAACACATGAACAGAAGGCCTTGAGAAAGAAAAATGCTAATGACAGCAAGTTACAATTTTCACATTCTTACTTCCTTCTCCCAGCAATTGATTGCTACCATGATTTCACCCAAATCACACAATTCTCACAGAAATTATTCTTTATATGTTGTCAGGCAGTAACTGTAGTAAAAAATGGTTTGCATCTTTTTTTTTGCCCAATAAGGTCTGACAACCCAGTAGGATGCAAAGTGAGGAGTTGGACAGTGATGAGCTAATAAAAAAAAAGCAAGGCATTTGTCCAGATCCAATTCACGTACTGCTATTTGGCAATACTATAAGCAATCCATATTTCCATGATATTGTGGACAGATTCTTCTGGTAATTTTATGTATTTTGAGATACAGTTACTGCAGTTTCCAATTCACAGGAAAGTCTGAAGTTGAACTATGATACTGTACAGACCAGCCTGTAAAATCCAACATACCAAATAATATATCAGGATAATCTATACTGTTTTGGTGGTCATATTTCAAGCTTAATGGATGCTAAGTATGCACCACTAAGTTAACTTTTCAAAATTCTTCACCATCACTAATGAAAAGTTCAATAAAACTTTAATATCCCACAGCCAGTGTAAGACCACAGCAATAGGAAAACAAGTTAGGAAATGTACTCTATGGTTGGCATGAGAGAACATATGTTATTGGCATGGATTGATTGTATATCTACATTTGTGGCAGCGGTGAGATACTCCTCAGTATGCCTTAATATTTTGCAATAAAATTACATACAAGTTCTAATTACAATTGATACAAATGTTCACAGAAAATGCAGGCTTTAAGCAGTTTTAAAAATATTTACCATGTCAAAGAGGCCTTCCTCTGCACATGTAGACAATCCATTCTTAGCCTCAGCAACGGCTTCTTCTGCATCTTCAATATCATTACGAGATGCACTTACCTGGAAAATAAGATCTATGATTATAGCGTAAAAATTTCTTTAAAAATTTGATTCTAAATGAATGCAAGATTTAGGCTGCATTAAATTATATTTTATAACGTTCTTTAGGATAAACCCCACATAATTGAACATGTATCTGTAAGGAAAATATTGTATTAGAAAAGATCATACAGCACCGAGTTAATTCAAGCTAACAGTGAATAAAATTTAAATAATCTCTGGTAATGGTAATAGTAATAGTAATACCTGCAGTGCCAGAATCTTTCCTGGTGAGCAGTAATTGCATATTAAACCAGAACTAAATGTAGTAAATATGATTCTTCTGGATTTTCAAAAGGCCTTCGATAAGGTGCCTCATAATAGACTAATAAATAAGATTAGAATATGTGGGGTCAGGGTGCAAGTAGTGGAATGGATTACTAACTTCAAGACAGAAAGCAGAGCATGGGGGTACAGGATAGTTCATCAATAAATGAAGCTCAACACAGATGAATGTGACAGCAGAATGGATTAATGGCCTTGAACAACTTGACCAATTATAAGAACAGGTAATTGGTCAACTAGTGTGAACTGTACTGAGTCTACAAGAGTAGGAACTGGCCTGTAAGAATGTACTGTATTGCAGTTGTAGAAACTATATCAAATATAAGATTCTCACCAAACAATCAAGTACAGAATTCACAAGAAACCTCTTTCCCCAAAGGGTGGCAAGAAGGTGCAACCTGCTGCCACAGGCTGTGGATGAAGTTAATAAGAAAGATGCATTTAAGGGGAAGCTGAACAAGCTTGAAGGAAAAGGGTACAGACAGTTACAATGGTAGATTTAAATAAGGAAAGATGAGAGGAGCTTCAAATGGAGCACAAACTTTGCCATAGACCAATTGAGTTGAATGGCCTTTTTCTGTGTTGTTTATCCTGTGTCATAAAATGAATTCACACTCTTTTTTTGCTTCAGCTCCATTTTGTCATATTAGGAACACCAACATAATGATTTAAGGGATAGATGCAGGTAGAGTCCGTGATTAAGAAAGCAAATGTAATGTTGTCATTTATCTCAAGAGGGTTGGAATATAAAAGTAGCGATGTGCTTCTGAGGCTTTATAAAGCTCTAGTTAGGCCCCATTTAGAGTAGTGTGTCCAATTTTGGGCCCCACACCTCAGGAAGGACATACTAGCCCTGGGGCGTGTCCAGCGGAGATTCACACGGATGATCCCTGGAATGGTAGGTTTAACGTATGATGAACGGCTAAGTATCCTGTACTCATTAGAGTTTAGAAGGTTGACGGGAGATCTAATAGAAACTTACAAGATAATGTATGGCTTAGAAGGGGTGGACGCTAGGAGGTTGTTCCCATTAGGCGGGGAGACTAGGACCCGTGGGCAAGGCCTTAAAATTAGAGGGCATAAATTTAAAACTGAAATGAGGAGACATTTCTTCAGCCAGAGAGTGGTGGGCTTGTGGAATTCATTACCACCGAGTGCAGTGGAGGCTGGGACGTTAGATGCATTCAAGGCAGAGATCGACAAATTCGTGATCTCACAAGGAATCAAGGGCTACGGGGAGAGTGCAGGGAAATGGAGTTGAAATGCCCATCAGCCATGATTTAAATGGCGGAGTGAACTTGATGGGCCAAATGGCCTTACTTCCACTCTTATGTCTTATGGTCTTAATAGTTCACAGCTAAAGTTTTAAACATTTTCTACCAATACAATTTAATTTACAATTACAAATACATTTACATGATCTTCGCACTACGCCAACTTTAGGAGAAACGCCAGGAACAGAACGTTGGACTGTACGCGGCATTCAGTGACCTCACCATAGCCTTCGATACTGTCAGCCGCGACGGTCTATGGAAAATCCTGGGGAAGCTCGGATGCCCTCCTAAGTTCTTAACCATCCTACAGCAACTTCATGAAGGTCAGAGCGGCAAGGTGAAATACAACAGTGACCTATCACACCCGTTCCCCATCAGCAACAGCGTGAAGCAGGGCTGCATTTTGGCACCAACGCTCTTCATTATCTTCTTCAACATGATGCTGCAGGAAGCGAAGGAGGGCATCACGAACAGCACCTACATTCGCTTCCGCGCGGACAGCAATATCTTCAATCTGCGCCGCTTCCTCGTTCGCATGAAGACAACACGGGAGCCCATCATGGAGCTGCTGTATGCGGACAACCGCGCCCTACTCACACACACAGAAGATGCGCTACAGACTGCAGTGGCGCGCTTCTCCGAAGCTGCAAAGGCTTTTGGGCTAACGATCAGTCTGAAGAAGACAGAGATCCTGTACCATAAGCCACCATGCAGCGCATACAACCCACCTCGAATCTCGATCGACAGCCACCTCCTCAAAACGGTCAAACGCTTCATGTACCTGGGAAGCATAATCTCCAACGATGCTACAGTCACAGGAGACGTCGACAATCGCCTTGCAAAAGCAAGTAGCGCCTTCGGGCAACTGCAGAAGCGTGTATGGGGAAACCACTCGATAAGCATGTCGACGAAAATCCAGATTTACAAGGCTGCGGTCATCACCACACTGCTCTACGGCTCCGAGGCCTGGGTTCTGTATCAGAAACAGATGCGGCTGCTGGAACGATTCCACCAACGTTGCCTGCGGTCTATATTGGGCATCACCTGGCAGGACCGCGTCTCTAAAAACGAAGTGCTGGAAAAGGCCCGGCTCCCCAGCATCGAAGCGACCCTTCTCCTGAAGCAACTTCGATGGTCAGGTCATGTATCGCGGATGGACAACACCAGAATACCCAAGACAGTGTTCTTCGGGGAACTCTGCGACGGCAAAAGAAACCGCGATGCCCCGCGCAAGCGCTACAAGGACCAACTGAAGCAACAGCTGTCTCAGGCCGGCATCTCCTTAATGGAATGGCAAAAGCTGGCCCCTGACAGGGACGCATGGCAGAAGAAAACTACGACGGCAACGGAGCTGTTCGAATGTTCAAGGAGAGCAGCTGCAGAGGACAGATGGAAAGGCAGGAAGGGTCCCTCATCTCAAGCCCCGCTGTCCGGAGCATTCCCCTGCCTGCACTGCCCCAGGATCTGCAAGTCCAGGATAGGACTCTACAGCCGCCAACGGTTGTGCCAACAAAATCGCTGACGAATCTCTTCCCAACTGATCTTCGCAAGTGAAGAATCTGCCTGCCAGTTCACAGCTAAAGTTTTAAAACATTTTCTACCAATACAATTTACATTCTCAGCAACATTCTAACTCTTTTAGGACAAAGTGTTGAATAAACAGTGAAAATTGTGGTTTTCTTTCATGAAAAACAAAAATTTGCTACTTAAAACAGATATGTTTTACTTATCACAGAGTGATGAGTAAATATGTCCCTCTGAGACAGGCAAGAAGGGATAAGATAAAGGAACCTTGGATGGCGAGAGCAGTGGAGCTTCTTGTGAAGAGGAAGAAGGTAGCTTACATAAGGTGGAGGAAGCTAGGGTCAAGTTCAGCTAGAGAGGATTACTCGCAGGCAAGGAAGGAGCTCAAAAAAGGGCTGAGGAGAGCCAGGAGGGGGCACGAGAAAGGCTTGGCAGAAGGAATCAGGGAAAACACAAAGGCATTTTACACTTATGTGAGGAATAAGAGAATGGTCAAAGAAAGAGTAGGGCCGATCAGGGATAGCATAGGGAACTTGTGTGTGGAGTCTGAGAAGGTAGGGGAAGCTCTTAATGAGTTTTTTGCTTCTGTCTTTACGAAAGAAACAAACTTTGTAGTGAATGAAACCTTTGAAGAGCAGGTGTGCATGCTGGAATGGGTAGAGATAGAGGAAGATGTGCTGAAAATTTTGTCAAACATTAAGATTGATAAGTCGCCAGGCCCGGACCAGATTTGTCGTCGGCTGCTTTGGGAAGCGAGAAATGAAATTGCTTCGCCACTTGTGAAGATCTTTGCATCCTCGCTCTCCACTGGAGTCGTACCTGAGGACTGGAGAGAGGCAAATGTAATTCCTCTCTTCAAGAAAGGAAATACGGAAATCCCCGGCAATTACAGACCAGTAAGTCTCACGTCTGTCGTCTGCAATGTGTTAGAAAGGATTCTGAGGGATAGGATTTATGACCATCTGGAGGAGCATGGCTTGATCAAATACAGTCAACACGGCTTTGTGAGGGGTAGGTCATGCCTCACAAACCTTATCGAGTTTTTTGAGGATGTGACTAGAAAAGTTGATGAGGGTCGAGCTGTGGATGTGGTGTATATGGACTTCAGTAAGGCATTTGATAAGGTTCCCCATGGTAGGCTCATTCAGAAGGTCAGGAGGAATGGGATACAGGGGAACTTAGCTGCTTGGATACAGAATTGGCTGGCCAACAGAAGACAGCGAGTGGTAGTAGAAGGAAAATATTCTGCCTGGAAGTCAGTGGTGAGTGGGGTTCCACAGGGCTCTGTCCTTGGGCCTCTACTGTTTGTAATTTTTATTAATGACTTGGATGAGGGGATTGAAGCATGGGTCAGCAAGTTTGCAGACGACACAAAGGTCGGAGGTGTCGTTGACAGTATAGAGGGCTGTTGCAGGCTGCAGCGGGACACTGACAGGATGCAGAGATGGGCTGAGAGGTGGCAGATGGAGTTCAACCTGGATAAATGCGAGGTGATGCATTTTGGAAGGTCGAATTTGAAAGCTGAGTACAGGATTAAGGATAGGATTCTTGGCAGTGTGGAGGAACAGAGGGATCTTGGTGTGCAGATACATAGATCCCTTAAAATGGCCACCCAAGTGGACAGGGTTGTTAAGAAAGCATATGGTGTTTTGGCTTTCATTAACAGGGGGATTGCGTTTAAGAGTCATGAGATCTTGTTGCAGCTCTATAAAGCTTTGGTTAGACCGCATTTGGAATACCGCGTCCAGTTCTGGTCGCCGTATTATAGGAAAGATGTGGATGCTTTGGGGAGGGTTCAGAGGAGGTTTACCAGGATGCTGCCTGGACTGGAGGGCTTATCTTATGAAGAGAGGTTGACTGAGCTCGGACTTATTTCATTGGAGAAAAGGAGGAGGAGAGGGGACCTAATTGAGGTATACAAGATAATGAGAGGCATAGATAGAGTTGATAGCCAGAGACTATTTCCCAGGGCAGAAATGGCTAGCACGAGGGGTCATAGTTTTAAGCTGGTTGGTGGAAAGTATAGAGGGGATGTCAGAGGCGGGTTCTTTACACAGAGAGTTGTGAGAGCATGGAATGCGTTGCCAGCAGCAGTTGTGGAAGCAAGGTCATTGGGGTCATTTAAGAGACTGCTGGACATGCATATGGTCACAGAAATTTGAGGGTGCATACATGAGGATCAATGGTCGGCACAACATTGTGGGCTGAAGGGCCTGTTCTGTGCTGTACTGTTCTATGTTCTATATTGCCAACGCATTGTTCTTACAGTACCTGGGAAATCTTAACCACTTGAATTAAAGCAAGAATTACAACCCCGAAAAACCAATCACTGCAGAATGTATTTCAAGTTGCTGAGTACTTACATCCAGTTTTAGGAATTTTTCCACTACAAGTTCCAAAATCTTTAAGCGCAGCACTGGGAAATATACAGTGATCCTCAGTAAATTATGCACGTAACATTCCTGACAGAAATCAGAAAAATATGTATACAAGTTGACGGCTCATTTATTTCAAAGCATATAAGTTTGTCTATCAACAAAACAGAAAATGAATTCTCAAATAATTTAAACAAATTCAACAGCGGGAGATGTGAGGGCACGTGCCGGGGGGAGACAGGACGGTGAGGTTTCTGCATAAAATACTTGCCTTGTGAATAGACAGAGCGAAGCTGAGCAGGATCAAACGTGGACAAGAGGACTGTTGGGTAAGTGAACTAATATATATTAGGGAGTTAGGTTGAAAAACACTACACGTGTAGTCTCTCCCACCCATCCTCCTTCTCTAACCAAAAAGAAGACTGTGTGGAGGGTCGGTAAGGTGAGCTTTTCATTTATTTCTCTTTTTTCCTTTCTCTTGATCTCTTTTGGCAATCTAGAGCATAGAGAATGGAAGCTAGGGCAGTTGCAAGCTCTGCTTGTAGGATGTGGGAGGTAAGGGTCACTACTAGTGTCACTGCTGACTTCATCTGTGAGAAGTGCACCCAACTCCAGCTCCTAACAAACTGTGTTAGGGAACTGGAGCTGGGTCTGGGGCTGGGGCTGGATGAACTCCAGATCATTCAGGAGGCTGAGGGGGTGACAGGTAGAAGTTAAAGGCAGGTAGTAGCACCCAAGTTACAGGATAAAGGTAGTTGGGTGACCGTCAAGAGCGGGAAAGAAAATGGATAGATAGTGCATGGATTCCCTGTGGTTGTTCCCCTCAATAATAAGTATATCAATAGACAATGGACAATAGGTGCTGGAGTAGGCCATTCGGCTCTTCGAGCCAGCACCACCATTCATTATGATCACGGCTAATCATCCACAATCAGTATCCTGTTCCTGCCTTATCCCCATAACCCTTGATTCCTCTATCTTTAAGAGCTCTATCTATCTCTTTCTTAAAAGTATCCAGAGAGTTGGCCTCCACTGCCTTCTGGGGCAGAGCATTCCATATATCCACTACTCTCTGGGTGAAGAAGTTTTTCCTCAACTCTGTTCTAAATGGCCTACCCCTTATTTTTAAACTGTGTCCTCTGGTTCTGGACTCACCCATCAGCGGAAACATGCTTCCTGCCTCCAGAGTGTCCAATCCCTTAATAATCTTGATGTGAGTTTGCTCGCTGAGCTGGAAGGTTAGTTTTCAGACGTTTTGTCACCATTCTAGGTAACATCATCAGTGAGCCTCCGACGAAGCGCTGGTGTTATGTCCCGCTTTCTATTTATATGTTTGGGTTTCCTTGGGTTGGTGATGTCATTTCCTGCATTGGTGATGTCATTTCCTGTTCTTTTTCTCAGGGGGTGGTAGATTGGCTCCAAATCAATGTGTTTGTTGATGGAGTTCCAGTTGGAATGCCATGCTTCTAGGAATTCTCATGCGTGTCTCGGTTTGGCTTTTCCTAGGATGGATGTGTTGTCCCAATCAAAGTGGTGTCCTTCCTCATCTGTAAGTAAGGATACGAGTGATAGTGGGTCATGTCGTTTTGTGGCTAGTTGATGTTCATGTATCCTGGTGGCTAGCTTCCTGCCAGTTTGTCCAATGTAGTGTTTGTCACAGTTCTTGCAAGGTATTTTGTAGATGACGTTCGTTTTGCTTGTTGTCTGTATAGGGTCTTTTAAGTTCATTAGCTGCTGTTTTAGTGTGTTGGTGGGTTTGTGGGCTACCCTGATGCCAAGAGGTCCGAGTAGTCTGGCAGTCATTTCGGAAATGTCTTTGATGTAGGGGAGAGTGGATATGGTTTCTCAGCAACAAACCCAAACAAACAGACAAAACAGGCCCAGAAATCATAACCACTCTCCCCTACATCAAAGACATTTCCGAAATGACTGCCAGACTACTCGGACCTCTTGGCATCAGGGTAGCCCACAAACCCACCAACACACTAAAACAGCAGCTAATGAACTTAAAAGACCCTATACAGACAACAAATAAAACGAACGTCATCTACAAAGTACCTTGCAACAACTGTGACAAACACTACATTGGACAAACTGGCAGAAAGCTAGCCACCAGGATGCATGAACGTCAACTAGCCACAAAACGACATGACCCACTATCACTCGTATCCTTACACACAGACGAGGAAGGACAGCACTTTGATCGGGACAACACATCCATCCTAGGAAAAGCCAAACAGAGACACGCATGAGAATTCCTAGAAGCATGGCATTCCAACCGGAACTCCATCAACAAACACATTGGCTCCAAATCAATCTACCACCCCCTGAGAAAAAGAACAGGAAATGACATCAACAATCCAAGGAAACCTAAACATTTAAATAGAAAGCGGGACATAACACCAGCCCTTCGTCGGAGGATTACTGATGATGTTACCTAGAATGGTGACGAAACGTCTGAAAACTAACCTTCCAGCTCAGCAAGCAAACTCACATCCAGAACCCCAACCTAAGCTACAAATCTTCTCAAAACCCGCTTAATAATCTTATATGCCTCAATCAGATCCCCTCTCATCCTTCTAAACTCAAGTGTTATACAAGCCCAGTCGCTCCAATCTTTCAACATATGATAGTCCCGCCATTCTGGGAATTGACCTCGTGAACCTATGCTGTACTCCCTCAATAGCAAGTATGTCTTTCCTCAAATTTGGAGACCAAAACTGCACACAATACTCCAGGTGCGGTCTCACCAGGGCCCTGTACAGCTGCAGAAGGACCTCTTTGCTCTAATACTCAATTCCTCTTGTTATGAAGGCCAGCATGCTATTAGCTTTCTTCACCGCCTGCTTTACCTGAATGCTTACTTTCATTGACTGATGTACAAAAACACCTAGATCTCGTTCTGCTTCCCCTTTACCTAACTTGACTCCATTGAGATAGTAATCTGCCTTCCTATTCTTGCCACCAAAGTGTATAACCGCACATTTATCCACATTAAACTGCATCTGCCATGCATCCGTCCACTCACCTAGCCTGTCCAAGTCACCCTGTATTCTCATAACATCCTCCTCACATTTCACACTGCCACCCAACTTTGTGTCATCAGCAAATTTGCTAATATTACTTTTAATGCCTTCGTCTATATCATTAATATATATCGTAAACAGCTGCGGTCCCAGCACCGACCCTTGTGGCACCCCACTGGTCACTGCCTGCCATTCCGAAAGGGACCCGTTTATCACTACTCTTTGCTTCCTGTCAGCCAGCCAATTTGCAGTCCAACTCAGTATTTTGCCCCCAGTACCATGTGCCCTAATTTTGTTCACCAATCTCCTATGCGGGACTTTATCAAAGGCTTTCTGAAAGTCCAGGTACACTACACCCACTGGTTCTCCCTTATCCATCTTCACAGATACATCCTCAAAAAATTCCAGAAGATTAGTCAAGCACGATTTCCCCTTCGTAAATCCATGCTGACTCTGACCTATTCTGTTACTGCTATCCAAATGAGTCGTAATTTCATCTTTTATCATTGACTCCAGCATCTTTCCCACCACTGACGTGAGGCTAACCGGTCTATAATTTCCTGTTTTCTCTTTCCCTCCTTTCTTGAAAAGTGGGACAACATTTGCCACCCTCCAATCCGCAGGAACTGATACAGAATCTATAGAACCTTGGAAAATAATTACCAACGCGTCCACAATTTCTAGAGCCACCTCCTTAAGTACCCTGGGATGCAGACCATCAGGTCCGGGGGAATAATTGGCCTTCAGTCCTAACAGTCGATCCAACACCATTTCCTGCCTAATATAAATACTCTTGCCTGCCTAATATAAATATAAATATCACTTTGGATGCTGTTGGGGGCTGGGGTGGGAAGGGAATGAGAGAGAATAGGAGAGCAATCGTGACAGGAGATTCAATGGGTAGGGAAACAGACACGAGATTCTGTGGTTGCGAAAAGACTCCCGGAAGGTATGTTGGCTCAGCGGTGCCAGGGTCAGGGATGTCTCAGGTCGAGTCTACAGGATTCTGAGGGAGGGTGAGCAGCCAGAAGTAATGGTACACATCAATACCAATGGCTTAACTAGGAAAAGGGATGAAGACCTAAAAAGTGAAATGAGGGAGTTAGTTTGGAAACTAAAAGGCAGAACGAGCAGATTAGTAATATCAGGATTACTACCAGTGCGAAAAGCTAGTGAAGCTCAGAATAGACAGCAAGTGCTGAACACGTGGCTACAGAACTGGTGTAGGAAGGAGGGCTTCAGATATGTGAATCATTAGGATACCTTCTAGGGAAGGTGGGACCTGTACAGGAAGGACGGATTGCACCTCAACTTGAGGGGCACCAATATCCTCAGCGGGAAGTTTTAACCTAGTTTGGCAGGGGGATGGGAACCGGAGCTATGGATCAGAGGATGAGGTAGCTGGCATACAGGCAGATACAGCATGCAGAGAGTCTGTGAGGAAGGACAGACAGTTGATCGGGCAAAGTTGCAGTCAATGGGACGATTCGAAACCTGTCTGTTTTAACGCAAAATGTGTCAGGAATAAGGGTGATGTACTTAGAGCATGGATCAGTACTTGGAGCTACGATGTTGTGGCTGTTACGGAGACTTGGGTATCACAGACAGGAATGGTTGTTGGGTTTAGATGTTTCAAAAGAAATAGGGAGGGAGGTAAAAAGAGGTGGGGGTGTGCCATTGCTAGTCATGGATGGTTTCACAGCTGCAGAAAGGGAGGTTGTCAAGGACGGTTTGTCCACTGAGTCAGTATGGGTAGAAGTCAGAAACAGGAAAAGAGCAGTCACTTTATTGGGAATTTTATATAGAGCCCCCACCCCCCAATAGCAACAGAGATTGGGAGGCAGATTTTGGAAAGGTGCAGAAGAAATAGGGTTGTTATCATAAGTGACTTCAACTTCCCTAATATCAACTGGAACCTCCTAAGTACAAATATTCGATTTGGTGCTTGGCAACAAACCAGGCTGGGTGTCAGACCTCTCGGTGGGAGAGCATTGCGGTGACAGTGATCACAACTCCCTGAACCTTTACTATCATCATGGAGAGGGACAGCAGCAGACGGTATGGCAAAGTATTTAATTAGAGTAGTGGGGATTACAATGCTATTAGGCAGGAACTGCGGAGCATAAACTGGGAACAAATGTTCTCAGGTAAATGCACGACATATTTGTGGAGGTTGTTTAGGGAGCACTTGCTGTGAGTGCTTGATAGGTTTATCCCACCGAGGCAAGAAAGGGGTGGTGAGGTGAAGAAAACCTTGAAATGACAAGACATGCGGAGCATCTAGTCAAGACGAAGAAGGAAGCTTACTTAACGTTGAGGAAGGAAGGATTGGACAGGGCTCTAGAGGGTTACAAGGAAGGAACTGAAGAATGGACTTAGAAGAGCGAGAAAGGGACACAAAAAAGCCTTGATGGGTAGGATTAAGGTGAACCCCAAGACATTCTATACTTATGTGAGCAACAAGAGGATGGCCGGAGCAAGGGTACGGCCAATCACGGACAATGGAGGAAACGTGTCTGGAGTCAGAGGAGGTGGGGGAGGTACTTAATGAATACTTTGCTTCAGTATTCACTAGTAAGAGAGACCTTAACATTTGTAAGGACAGTGTGAAACCAGCTGATATGCTCGAACAAGTTGATGTTAGGAAGGAGGATGAGCTAGAAATGTTGAAATACGTGAGGATAGATAAGTCTCCTGGGTCAGTCAAGGCATACCCAAGGTTGTTTCTGGAAGTGAGGGAAGAAATTGCTGCGCCTTTGGCAATGATCTTTGCATCCTCACTGTCCACTGGAATAGTACCAGATGATTGAAGGGTGGCAAATGTCATTCGCTTGTTCAAGAAAAAGAGTAGGGATAATCCTGAGAATTACAGAGCAGTCAGGCTATTCTGGACTTAGTGCTATGTAATGAGCCAGACTTTATAAAAGACCTTAAAGTAAGGAAACACTTAGGAGGCAGCGATCATAATATGGTAGAGTTCAGTCTGCAGTTTGAAAGAGAGAAGGCACAATCAGATGTAATGGTGTTACAGTTAAATAAAGGTAATTACAGGGGCACGAGAGAGGAATTGATGAAAATCGACTGGAAGCAGAGCCTAGAGTGGAAGACAGAAGACCAACAATGGCTGGAGTTTCTGGGTGTCATTGAGGACACAGTACAGAGGTTGATCCCCAAGAAAAGAAAGATTATCCAGGGTGGGATTAGACAGCCATGGCTGACAAAGGAAGTCAGGAAATATATCAAAGAAAAAGAGACAGCCTATAAAGTGGCCAAGAGCACTGGGAAATCAGAAGATTGGGAAGGCTACAAAAACAGACAGAGGATAACAAAGAGAGCAATGAGGAAGGAGAAGATCAAATATGAAGGTAGGCTAGCTAGTAATATTAGAAATGATAGTAAAAGCTTCTTCCAATACATAAGAAACAAACGAGAGGCAAAAGTAGATATTGGGCCGCTCCAAATTGATGCTGGAAGGCTAGTGATGGGAGATAAGGAAATAGCTGAAGAACTTAATAAGTACATTGCATCAGTCTTCACAGTGGAAGACATGAGTAGTATGCCAACAATTAGGGAGAGCGAGGGGCAGAGTTGAGTACGGTAGGCATTACAAAAGAGAAAGTGCTAAGGGTCTAGAAAATTGAAAAGCTAAAGGGTCTAAAAATTGATAAATCTCCTGGCCCGGATGGGCTACATCCTAGAATTCTGAGGGAGGTGGCTGAGGAAATAGTGGAGGCTTTGGTTGTGATCTTTCAAAAGTCACTGGAGTCAGGGAAAGTCCCAGATGATTGGAAAATTGCTGTTGTAACTCCCTTGTTTAAGAAAGGATCAAGGCAAAAGATGGAAAATTATAGGCTGATTAGCCTAACCTCGGTAGTTGGTAAAATTCTTGAATCCATTGTCAAGGATGAGATTTCTAACTTCCTGGAAGTGCAGGGTCAGATTAAAACAAGTCAGCATGGTTTTAGTAAGGGGAGGTCGTGCCTGACAAACCTGTTAGAATTTTTTGAAGAGGTCACAAGTATGTTAGACCAGGGAAACCCAGTGGATGTTATCTATCTAGACTTCCAAAAGATCTCTGATACAGTGCCTCACGGGAGGCTGCTGAGCAAAGTGAGGGCCCACGGTGTTCGAGGTGAGCTACTGACTTGGATTGAGGATTGGCTGTCTGATAGAAGGCAGAGAGTTGGGATAAAAGGCTCTTTTTCGGAATGGCAACCGATGACGAGTGGTGTCCCGCAGGGTTCAGTGTTGGGGCCACAGCTGTTCACCTTATATATTAATGATCTGGATGAAGGGACTGGGGGCATTCTGGTGAAGTTTGCCGATGATACAAAGATAGGTGAACAGGCAAGTAGTACTGAGGAGGTGGGGAAGCTGCAGAAAGATTTAGACAGTTTAGGAGAGTGGTCCAGGAAATGGCTGATGAAATTCAATGTGAGTAAATGTGAGGATTTGCACTTTGGAGAAAAGAATACAGGCATGGACTATTTTCTAAACGGTGAGAAAATTCGCAAATCAGAAGTGCAAAGGGATCTGGGAGTATTGGTCCAGGATTCTCTAAAGGTTTACTTGCAGGTAGAGTCCGTAATTAAGAAAGCAAACGTAATGTTGTTGTTTATCTCAAGAGGGTTGGAATATAAAAGCAGCGATGTGCTTCTGAGGCTTTATAAAGCTCTAGTTAGGCCCCATTTAGAATACTGTGTCCAATTTTGGGCCCCACACCTCAGGAAGGACATACTAGCCCTGGAGCGTGTTCAGTGGAGATTCACACGGATGATCCCTGGAATGGTAGGTTTAACGTATGATGAACGGCTAAGGATCCTGGGATTGTACTCATTAGAGTTTAGAAGGTTGAGGGGAGATCTAATAGAAACTTACAAGATAATGTACGGTTTAGAAGGGGTGGACGCTAGGAAGTTGTTTCCGTTAGGACCTGTGGGCACCGCCTTAAAATTAGAGGGGGTAAACTTAAAACTGAAATGAGACGACATTTCTTCAGCCAGAGAGTGGTGGGCTTGTGGAATTCATTGCCGCAGAATTCAGTGGAAGCCGGGACGTTGGATGCCTTCAAGGCAGAGATCGACAAATTCTTGATCTCAAAACGAATCAAAGGCTACGGGGAGAGTGCAGGGAAGTGGTGATGAAATGCCCATCAGCCATGATTTAAATGGCGGAGTGGACTTGATGGGCCAAATGGCCTTACTTCCACTCGTATGTCTTATGGTCAGTCTTACTTCTGTGGTGGGCAAATTATTGGAGAGGACTCTGAGAGATAGTATTTATGATTATTTGGAAACGCACAGTTTGACGAAATAGTCACATGGCTTTGTGAGGGGCAGGTCATGCCTCACAAGCCTCTCTGAATTCTTTGAGGATGTGTCAAAACACATTGACGAAGGCAGAGCAGTGGATGTGGTGAATATGGATTTTAGCAAGGCATTTGATAAGGTCGCCCATGATAGGCTCATTCAGAAAGTAAGGAGGCACAGGATTCAGGGAATTCTGGCTGTCTGGATACTGAACTGGCTGTCCAATAGAAGCCAGAGGGTGGTAGTAGATGTAAAGTATTCAGCTTGGAGCTTGGTGACCAGTGGTGTTCTGCAGGGATCTGTTCTGGGACCTCTGTTCTTCGTGATCTTCATAAATGATTTGTATGAGGAAGTGGAAAGGTGGGTTTGTAAGTTTGTTGATGACACAAACGTTGGTGGAGTTGTGGATAATGTGGAGGGTTGCTGTAGGTTGGAACAGGACATTGACAGGATGCAGAGCTGGGCAATGAAGTGGCAGATGGAATTCAACCTGGAAAAGCGTGAAGTGATTCATTTTGGAAGGTTGAATTTGAATGCAGAATGCAGGATTAATGGCAGGATTCTTGGTAGTGTGGAGGAACAGAGGGATCTTGGGGTCCACGTCCATAGATCCCTCAAAGTTGCTATCCAAGTTGATGGGGTTGTAAAGAAGGCGTATGGTGTGTTGGCTTTCAATGGCAAGGGAATTGAGTTTAAGAGCAGTGAGGTTATGTTGCAGTTCTATAAAACCTTAGTTAGACCACTCTTGAAATATTGTGTTCAGTTCTGGTCACCTCATTATAGGAAGGGTGTGGAAGCTTTAGAGAGGGTGCAGAGGAGATTTACCAGGACGCTGCCTGGACTGAAGGGCAGGTCTTATGATGGAGCCGGGGCTTTTCTCATTGAAGCGAAGGATGAGAGGTGACTTGATAGAGGTGTACAAGATGATGAGGCATAGACAGAGTGGATAGTCAGAGACTTTTTCCCAGGCAGAAATGACTATCACATGGTGATATAATTTTAGGGTGACTGGAGGAAGATACAGGTGAGATGACAGAGGTAGGTTCTTTACACAGAGAGTAGGGGATGCATGGAATGCACTGCCAGCAGTGGTAGTGCAGTCAGACACATTACGGACCTTTAAGCGGATCTTGAATAAGCACACAGATGATTGTAAAATGAAGGGTACATTGGTTAGTTTGATCTTAGAGTAGAATAGGTCGGTACAACATCATGAGCCAAAGGGCCTGTACTATGCTATGTTCTATATTTTTTTCAAAATAAGTGTTTGACAGCCATTTGTGCAATGAACAAAGGCTGCAAACATAAATTAACTGGTCTACTTTGGCAATTTTGGCTAATGTTTGTTCACAAGGAAGCACTCAGAAGGCAGCCAACATGACAGTAAAAAGAACATGGGTTTATGGAGAATGCAGTTCAGTACTATACCCATAAAAACAAGTTTTATGGAAATATGTTTATCTACTTATATCTACTGAAATGTTGTTTTCTTTTTGAAACTGCATTTCCCATTTGTGTCCCTTGTTGCTTTGCCACAAAATGCAACTGTTTTTCATTATTATGCTTATTTGATGGTGGAAGTTGAACTAAATCAGACAATTTGTTTTTTTTCCCCCCAATATGTACTCTCTTCCTTGTTTCTTTTTAAGCAGGGAATTAACAGCTTTGCTTATTTTACCAGGTGCCAGGTTATATGCATTTCTGAACAGAACACTAATTACCACAAAAATTAACATGTATGTTGCACAATGTGCAGACAGACAAGCAAAATTCTACATGCCAGAATTAATGGTTACTGATCATCCTACTGTTCATAGTTTTTTCCTACTCTTTAAAGATTCTTGAAGGACTTGTTTGTTTTGTCCACTGAGCATGCAAGTTCCTGTTTCATCCAAATAGAGAAAACAAAAAATAATTTGCTGGAATAGTCGCAAAACCTTCACAATGATGTAATACTGACGTTAAATGTGATCAATTTATAACACTAGCAATCAATACACATTGTAAAGGTGCTTTTGTATTGGAGATTAATGGCAAAGGAGGTACTCTGCTTACCAGGATTCTTGCTGATTTGTTTGCAAATGGAAATTTTTCAACCAGTATTGGCATCAAAAATTGTGGTGTACTGCCAAATACAAAGTATTAAAAATATACATTTTAGTTCATTACAGAAACAACTTGCAATAAAACTGAGTTGACCTCATAGAAAAAAAAATGCATTAATACAAGGCCATAACTTGGGAAAACAATACAAACATAAAACTACCATACAAAATTTTTAGTTCTGGATACTGAATGGCAAAACAATATCCCTCGTTATTCATCAATTATTTCAACTCAGAGGACAAAAATGAGAACAAGAGAATCAGCAATACATCATAAGACAGAGGAGTAGAAGTTGTTAAGATTATCCTTCGGGAAGGAAATCTGTCATCCTCAAACGATCTAGTCTATAATGTGACCCGAGAGCCACAGCAATGAGTTTGACCCTGAACTGCCCTCCGAAATTGACAATTAAGAGTAGACAGATTGCACGGTAATTGGCCCAGTTGGATTTGTGGTGCTTTTTACGTACAAGACATACCTGGCAATTTTCCATATTGTCAGGTAAATGCTAGTGTTGTAACCGTTCTGGAACAGTTTGCCTGGGGGAGGGACAACTTCTGGAGCACACATCAGACTGGGTACAATAGTAAATCAGAGCCAAGGAATACTGCGGCAGGTAACTCTCTTCCTGACTCCCCAAAGCCTGTCCATTATCTACAAGACACAAGTCAGGAGTGTAATGGAATACTCCCCTCTTGTCTGGATGAGTGCAGCTCCAACAACACTCACCATCTAGGACAAAGCAGCCCACTTGATTGCCACCACCTCCACAGCCATGCAATCCCTCCACCACCAAAACCCAGCAGCAGCAATGTGAACTATCTACAAGACACACTGCAGAAATTCATCAAAGATCCTTACACAGCATCTTCAAAACCACTTCCAACTAGAAGGACCAGGGCAGCTGATACTTGGGACCACTACCACCACCACCATGTTCCCTTCCGAGCCAATCACCTCCTGACTTGGAAACATGCCCTTCCTTCACTGTGACTAGGTCAAAATCCTGGAATTTATTCCCCAACGGTATTGTGGGTTAACCTACAGCATGCGGACTGCAGTGGTTGAAGAAGGCAGCTCACCATCACCTTCTCAAAAGCAATTAGGGACAGGAAATAAATACTGGCCCAACGAGCAATACCCACATCCCAGGAGTGAATAAAAATGTAGGCCATTCAATCTAAATAGTCTGCTCTGCCATTCAATTAGATCATGTTTCATCTGATTTTAAAATCAATTCAAGAATCACCAATTGGTTTGTACAAGAACTAGAACTATCTAAATTGCAGCCCACAGGTCAACATTTTAAGATTCATAATTCTACTCAGGTATGGAGTCTGTCGGATTGGAAAATTGTTTTATCTACATAACAAGAGGTACATTCCAGGAAGATTGCCATTTATGTGATGCTCCAGTGCCATCTACTGGTTTAACAGCATATAACACCTAAACATCACAAAATAATCTCAAAATTAGAGGTAATGGGAACTGCAGACGCTGGAGAATCCAAGATAACAAAGTGTGGAGCTGGATGAACACAGCAGGCCAAGCAGTATCTCAGGAGCACAAAAGCTGACGTTTCGGGCCTAGGCCCTTCATCAGAAAAGGGGGATGGGGAGAGGATTCTGAAATAAATTGGGCGGGGGACCGAAGATGGATAGAGGAGAAGACATGTGGAGAGGAGAGTATGGGTGGGGAGGTAGGGAGGGAATAGGTCAGTCCGGAGAGGGCGGACAGGTCGAGGAGGCAGGATAAGGTTAGTAGGTACGAAATGGAGGTGCGGTTTGAGGTGGGAGGAGGGGATAGGTGAGAGGAATAACAGGTTAGGCAGGTGGGGACGAGCTGGGCTAGTTTTGGGATGCAGTGGGGGGAGGGGAGATTTTGAAGCTGGTGAAATCCATATTGATACCATTGGGCTGCAGGGTTCCCAAGCAGAATATGAGTTGCTGTTCCTGCAACCTACAGGTGGCATCATTGTGGCACTGCAGGAGGCCCAGGATGGACATGTTGTCTAAGGAATGGGAGGGGTAGTTGAAATGATGAAATGACTGGGAGGTGCAGTTGTTTACTGCAAACTGAACACAGGTGTTCTGCAAAGTGGTCCCCAAGCCTCCGCCTGGTTTCTCCAATGTAGAGGCAGCCAAACCATGTACTGCAGATGCAGTATACCACATTGGCGGTTGTGCAGGTGAACATCTGCTTGATGTGGAAAGTCATCTTGGGGCCTGGGATGGGTGTGAGGGAGGTGGTGTGGGGGCAGGTGTAGCACTTACTGTTTATTTCAGAATCCTCTCCCCATCCCCCTTTTCTGATGAAGCGTCTAGGACCGAAACGTCAGCTTGTGCGCTCCTAAGATGCTGCTTGGCCTGCTGTGTTCATCCAGCCCCACACTTTGTAATCTCAGAATTAGTAGGCTTAATGCAAATCAGCTGATATCTATATGTAACAATAGAATATCAGTCATTATTTAGCTTTCTGTGCTGAAAACTAGCCTGCATGATTACAGTAAAAGACACAGCCAAAGGGGTTACAAGTAGAGATTATACAAATCAGGACTGTTTTCTTCAGAACTAAGAAGATTAAGCGGAAATCTGTTCGAAGTCTTTAACATATTAATAGGAAAAGACAGGTTAGACAAAGATTAACAATTTCCACTGGTTGGGAATTCTAGAACTATGGGGCATTGTATGAGAATTAGGGCCAGACCAGTCAGGAGAGATGTCAGGAAGCACTTCCACACACAAAGGGTAGTAGAGATTTGGAACTTTTTTTGCCATTTCAACAAATGGCAGTGGATGCTGGATCAGGTACTAATTTTAAATCTGAGACAGGCAAACTTTTGTTGAGCAAAAATAAGAAGAAATATGAGCCAAAGGCAGGTATGCGTAGTTATGTTACAGATCAGGCGTGACCTCACTAAAGAGCGGAACAGGCTCAAGCAGCTGAATGGACTACTCCTGTTGCCAAATTCATATCTCCTATTGTAATAAACATATAGATGTGTTATGTGTTTGTTCATTGTTGATATTAACCAAACATGTTGTTCTATCATTGTCATCTGAACACACACAATTTATTTTAATCTATTCATTTGATCCAGCAGCTTATTATACAAAAATGCTACAGGTAGCCATGGGACATGGTCCAACATATATTTCTGTACTTGGACTCAGCACAAGTTTTCAAAAAATCAATTCAAAACAGCACCAAAATGTTGTTTGATTTATGGTTGTCACGTGTACCGAGATACAATGAAAAGTGTTGTTTTGCATACTATACAGGCAGATCATACTATGCAAAGTTCATCAGGGTGGCAGAACAAAGTGCAGAGTATAACATTATAGCTACAGAAGTGTAGAGACAGACTGGAATTAACATTTGAGAGGTCCATTCAAAAGTGTGAAACACAAGGGACAAAGCTGTTCATGAACCTGTAGATATGTGTTTTCAAACATTTATATCTTATGCCCGACAAAAGAAGGTGGAAGAGAGACCCGGTGTGGCTTCCTCTACACTGGGGAAACCAAGCGGAGGCTTGGGGACCGCTTTGCAGAACACCTCCGCTCGGTTAGCAATAAACAACTGCACCTCCCAGTCGCAAACCATTTCCACTCCCCCTCGCATTCTCTAGATGACATGTCCATCCTGGGCCTCCTGCAGTGCCACAATGATGCCACCCGAAGGTTGCAGGAACAGCAACTCATATTCCGCTTGGTAACCCTGCAGCCCAATGGTATCAATGTGGACTTCACCAGCTTCAAAATCTCCCGTTCCCCCACCGCATCCCAAAACCAGCCCAGCTCGTCCCCTCCCCCCACTGCACCACACAACCAGCCCAGCTCTTCCCCTCCACCCACCGCATCCCAAAACCAGTCCAACCTGTCTCTGCCTCCCTAACCTGTTCTTCCTCTCACCCATCCCTTCCTCCCACCCCAAGCCGCACCTCCATCTCCTACCTACTAACCTCATCCCACCTCCTTGACCTGTCCGTCTTCCCTGGACTGACCTATCCCCTCCCTACCTCCCCACCTATACTCTCTCCACCTATCTTCTTTACTCTCCATCTTCGGTCCGCCTCCCCCTCTCTCCCTATTTATTCCAGTTCCCTCTCCCCATCCCCCTCTCTGATGAAGGGTCTAGGCCCGAAACGTCAGCTTTTGTGCTCCTGAGATGCTGCTTGGCCTGCTGTGTTCATCCAGCCTCACATTTCATTATCTTGGAAGAGAGTACTACTGGGTGCAAAGGGTCTTCGATTATGTTGGCTGCTTTCCCGAAGTGTGGCTTCATTTTAATCTCACAGGGAGAAGTCCATTTGAATGTTAGCTAATTCAGAAGTTCAGGTTTGATCACTGATCTACGCAGTGCTATTCTAGTTCAAATGGGGTAATAATCTAGGTTGTTACTACTCTACTATCATTCATGTTCTCAGCTGCTAGTCGATCAATCACAAACTGTTTCAACAATACAGAAAGAACACTTTCTCTCCTTCACCTAATAGGGCTTATCAAGATTGGAGAGAATAAACAATGGTTAACAATGCAACCTAGAATCTAAAGTCAACCCCAAATTAGCTAACTGTATATTGCTGTTGCATCTAGTCCATATTGCTCCTTATACATTATTAATTCTTGCAACTATCATTTTAGGTCAAGCTACAATGGTTTCCTTCTGTGAAGCACATGCTTGTGTGCCTGGAGCCATAGAAATTAATAGCAGAATGGCATACTTACGAAGGCACATATTTTGCTATGGTCTGTAGAGCTCGATGACAAATTTCAAAATTTCTGGGAAGATCTGTAAAGTGGGAAAGAGTTGCTCTTAGCTCAATTCTGACTGGAAGACTATGTTTACAGCAGGACAAGAGAAAAGAAGAATTTAAACAGGAAAGTTCCACAATGTTTTAAAAGCAATAATATGGACACATGATCAAGGTTTGGAGCTGATGCCTTGCATCTGATAAAGATGCACAATACAGGAATACTTGGTACGTTCAATTAATGGATGAAAAACAGTTCTAAGTATGGTGATAAGGTACCAAAGAATAAGACCATAAGACCAAAAGACATAGGGGTGCAAGTAAGGCCATTCGGCCCATCAAGTCCACTCTGCCATTTAAATCACGGCTGCTGGGCATTTCATTCCACTTTCCTGCACTCTCCCCGTAGCCCTTGATTCCTTTTGAGATCAAGAATTTGTCGATCTCTGCCTTGAAGGCATCTAACGTCCCGGCCTCCACCGCACTCTGCGGCAATGAATTCCACAAGCCCACCACTCTCTGGCTGAAGACGTGTCGTCTCATTTCAGTTTTAAATTTACCCCCTCTAATTTTAAGGCTGTGCCTAGTCTCCCCGCCTAACGGAAACAACTTCCTAGCATCCACCCCTTCTAAACCATACATTATCTTGTATGGTGTGACATAAGTCTATATTTAATGATCCCACTGATTAAATTGATAAATTCACTAGACGTTGTCAGGCATTTGCAATATTTCTCCCTAGAAAGCTTGTACCCCACCAGACTGCAAACCTTCATAATCAGGATATTAGGACTGATGGCATTACATAAGTGGCTATAAATTTGATATTCTTAAACTTAAAAATAAATTCTGCAATCAGTAAATTGGTATATTAAATTTACCAGCTGAAAGTGCATATTACTATGTATCATGCTAATATCTGATAAGGGAATATTTTCCAAGGTAGTTTATTCTATTCAAACATTCAATGACTTATTATAATTAATTAGCATTTACTGAGGCACAAATTAAAACATTATACTTTAAAGATTAAGGGAGCTTAGAAAAGTAAATACCTATGACAAATACAAGCCACAGTGCCAAAAGAATTCTGTCTGTAAACCATAAAGAACACGAAGAAGATTGAAAGAAAAGATGATGGGCATAAAGCAGTTAAAGAAAAAATACTAATTCAGCCAATTGTGTCAAAAAATAACTGGTTTCAGCAGACTTGATGCTTTGTGTTAAATTATACATCTAACAGAAAATTATTCATGGAAGGTGATGGCCTTGTGCTATTACTGCTAGACCATTAATCCAGAAACTCAGCTAATGTTTTGGAGACTGACACAGCATGTTGAAATAAAAAATGTCTGGAATTAAGAATTTACTGATGAAACCATTGTCAATTGTCAAAAAAATCCAAATGGCTTACTAAAGTCTTTAGAATGTTTCAATCTTACAAAGATTATTGTGAATAAAAATATACTCTGTTGTTCAATATGTTTAGATCAATCCTTTGGTGATAGATCTTTAAATGAATTACCAGAGAAAGTACAATAAAGTACAATAGGTCTAGCGACATTTCAGCTTCAGGGACGCATTTCCAACTGTGGACTCAATTACAGGGAAAACCAAGACATGGCCATTGTGGAAAACCAGAGGTGACTTATGCAGGCTACTAATTAAAATACTATCTCCAGGAAGCCTGACAGTTGGTGGTCTCAGCAGCTGGGAGGATCAATAGAAGTGACTGAGACTCTGGGATTTAGTAGCGTCACTGGAGGTGGACACTTTATGTGGTAGTTGGAGCATCATGTTACAAAAGGTACGAAATATACCAGGATCACATGTGCCAAACCTCATTGCAGAGGGGAACGCCTACCCAGGACGGCTTGTGGCAGCATTCGGCAAAGTTGATCATCAAGAGGCCAACACCTTGCCATCTACAGGCTTCAGCAATATTGGAAGACACATCAGCTACATGGAACATCCAGATAGTGTCTGAAGAGTGCTCTTAATTAGCACTTCATTTGGATACCTGCCAGAGGCAGGCAGGTAACCATCAAATCTCACTCCCATCCAGGTCAGAGGCAGGTACACACTGGCAAACTGACACCTGCAGTGAAATTCAAGTAAGCCACCCTCTGCCTCAGCATGAAGATTAATCTGTTAACTCAGGAAGACTCACCTCCCAGAAATGCTGCCAGAGCTGCTGATTTTACGATAGCAAAGAAAGAGTATGTATTGTGAAAGATGTGAAATATAGTCATTGTGCCTTCAGGGTTGAAGCAACAGTACTTGGGGACATTATAGAGAACTGTTATAAAGTTCAGAGTCTAGATTACTCAAATGTCAATATGCTCATCTCTACAAAATCAAAATACTTACTTTCATCCTCATCTTCAGAGTCTGAAATATCCACACCATTTTCTTGGATAACAATTCTTCCTATGAAACATACACACGGATTAATATTGCAAAATAAGAGCTACCAACAAACAAATTTGGAAGTTTACTAAATGCTTCAGAAAGATCTTGATTCCACTCTACCTCACAATATCTCTTCTCTCCAAGATGTCTTTTTTTAAAACACAATCTATCCAATCAGTTTCTTGCATCTGCCACTGACAACTTACTTCCTGCAAGCTCTCCTATGATTTGAGCATCACCAGCACATTACTTCCATTCTGTTCTTCCCTGTCTCTCAGCTACACATTTCTCTTCATGCACCTAGCAGGAAGTTTCTGTACGATGAGTGAAATAAGTCTCTGTATATTTGATATCCACTCCCACAGACAGAAGCTATAACTAATAGTCCATGTTTATTGTTCCTCCAAATATCCAGCAGGCTAGAATCACCCAGAATTGGAGCATTAGCTCTCATTTAGAAATTCTCTAATCAACTGGTTCCGAAGCGATTTGAACACCTTTTGAACCTGGGCCTCCTGGCTCAGAGGTAGGGACGATAGCACTGCGCCACAGGGGCCCTATTAACTCTCGTTTAAAACATGCGTTGATCCCTGTTTCCATCTGCTCCCAATTAAAAGGAATACTGAGCAGCATCTGTACAATTTGTGTTACAGGGATTAGCTGAAACTCACACCAGCCTTTCAATAGTGCTAGTTGCATGAAACATTGACAGATCAATGGCATTCCAAACAGGACAGTGATTTACGAGAAAGTAAGCTTAATTTGAAAACATATTATTCTGGCTTGTTCATTACTATTGTTTACAAAACCAAGTCTATCAAAACATATTCAATAATCCTGTACAGCACTAAAATGCAAGTGACTGAAAGGCATATCCCTGATTAATAACCTGAGCCAAAGAAACAGCTCTTCTGTTTCACAAATAAAGGACATGGAACTATTCTTTTCACAATGTATTGGAAATGATAAAAGAAGCAATATTTTCATACCTGGTACAAAACTGGAGACCAGCATACTAAGGCACGACCTCAGATACACTGTCTGCGCTGATACTAGGTTACTTAAGAAGGCCAAGTATTCCTCTATTACCACTGGGCTTCGGGACAACCACGGCAGCTTCTGAAATTATTTTTGTAAAAATCTGATGGTTTTTATATATAACTTAAAAATGTGTTTAAACCTTCAGGACTTACTTAAATATCTTATTAACATCTGTAACTTGCCATGTGTCAATATAAAAATGGCAGATTTAAGAAAAATCAAACCCATTGATAAGAGTTATTCAACAATAAAACATAGCAAACATTTTCTGACCAATCTTCATGTGTATAAAAATTCAAAGAAGCTAACCAGTATTTTGCTAACAACGTGTTCAAAATCCTTTGTTAATTGTGCGACAGCATCACGAAATTCCTGAAGCCAGTTGATTATTTGAGCATCCTGGGGGAGAAAAGAAATAAGCACTTCAATATAATTATTACACCTTGAAGTTTAAGTGAACTCTATTTAGTTAAAACATTATGACATGCTAAGAATAAAGAACTGCTTTGAAATGCAGTCACTCTTAGTAGATGAATGGCACCGCCAATGTGCACTGCAAAATAAACAAATAAAGTTGGATCAACTAATCTCCTTGTTGATGGCAGTGGTCAAGGGAGAAAATGTGTGCAGGATCCCAGGGGAATTTTCTGGATTTACCTGGATGTGTCTGGACTTGGTTTGAGTTACAAAGAGAGGTGGGACAGATTGGGTTTTTATTTCCCTGGAGCGTTGCAGACTGAGGAATGACCTTATGGAGGTCAATAAAATGTGGTAGGGAATCTAAAACTAGAGGGCAAAAGGTGACACGGAGAGATATAAATGGGTCCAGAGGGCAAATTTTGTTTCACCCACAGTATGATGAGTGTATGGAACAGGCTGCTAGAGGTAGTGATGGAGTCGAGTACAGTTATGTCATTTAAGAAATATTTGAACATTACACGGATAGGATAGGTTTGAAGGGATATGGACCAAACACAGGCAAATGGAATTAGATTAATTGTGTAAACTGGGCAGCACGGACAAATTGGGCCAAAGGGCCTGTTTCCATGCTGTAAGCCTTCATGACTCTAAGTATTGCCATGGAATCTTTCTTCCTGAATCATCAGAGCAGGCAGACAGGGCCACAGTTTAACACTAAATCAGAAAAACTTCTGTTAAGAAAATTAAGAAAAGAGAGACAAGCAGATTTGCATTTATACAACAGGACTGTTTAAAAGTTATTGAACTCAAAATGTTAACTCCGCTTTTCTCTCTACAGATGCTGCTGAAATTCTCCAGCAATTTCTGTCTTTGCACCAAGGATAACCCCAATTCTTCTTCAAAACTGGGTTCTGGATTTGTTTATGTCCGCCTTAGAAAGTTGCCTTAGCCTTGGTTTAACATTTCATCCAAATAGTTACACCTCTGACAGTGCAGCTCTCCATCAGTACTGCAATGGAGAAACAATCTAGATTAAGTGGAACGTGAATCCACAAAGCTGCATCTCAAACATGAGTGTGGAAACAACAGAAATACAGTAAAAAGAAAATAAGTAACTTAATACAAACAAAAACTTCGTACTATAGAACAAATTTACAAGGAAACAGAATCAGTTAAATGATGAAAGGTTTCAATCCTATCAAAATTAAATTTTGACCAGATTTTTCTTCAAATGACCAAAACATTGATTTTAAGTAACAATGCTGATGCTGGTTATCATATTAAATCTCCGTTCACACACTTAGATTCGATATTATAATTAACATGAAAAACTGTTTTAGGCCAGGAGTTCGTAACTCGATCAGTGAAAATTACCTCAGTGTATAATTTCACCAAAAGGCTGAAGAATTTTTGAAAAGTCTGTTTGCTTGTTTCAGACACTGACTTTTTCCCCCCCATTTTTCAGAATTGTGAAGAAGTGTTAGAAGGATTACCAGGCTGATCAACAACCTGTTCAACCACACTGTGGATGTACTTCCTTCATATCACGAACATTCCTGTGACCAACAAGTCTTGGAGTGGCCTGAACCTGTAGCTTCTAGCTGAGAAGCAGGGGCACTATTCACTGAGTCCATCATTCCCATTCCTAATCATTAACATTACTTTATGAGAGAATTTAAAACAGTCATTTTATATTTAGTCATTGTTTGCCCAAACATGGATTGGTGGTGAGCAAATAGCATCAGAAGATCATGGAGCTTTTCCTAATGTGTCTGCTGTTATATTTGTATTACATACATTAATTTAGGTGGATGATATTGCCTTTTGGAGGCAAGGATTCACGGCCTTTGGGACCAAGACAGCAGTTGAAGTGTGGTGGTGTGAGAATGCCAGCATTTCCGGGAAATTTTCACAAATAAGTTTGAAGACATGTGTTGTGCATCAGCTAATTGCGAGTGAGTCAATGTTGTTGCCCTGGGGTCCTAGCTAAGCTAGATGAAAGCAGCTCAAAATTTAAGATAACGAAGTGTGAAGCTGGATGAACACAGCAGGCCAAGCAGCATCTCAGCAGCACAAAAGCTGACGTTTCGGGTCTGGGCCCGAAACGTCAGCTTTTGTGCTCTTGAGATGCTGCTGGGCCTGCTGTGTTCATCCAGCTTCACACTTTGTTATCTTGGATTCTCCAGCATCTGCAGTTCACATTACCTCTGCTCAAAATTTATTTCAGTTAGCATTGGGACAGACTGATCTAGTGTACATTTACACTTCAAATTTGTGCTAAACTCAGGTTTCACACTGTTTCATTCCAGAGTCAAGATTATGCCTAACATCTAGACTCACACTACCCCTTTCATCCAACACTAATTGGAATAATCCTTGCACATGCTAATCTGGAGTAGGTACATATAGAGAAACAGATCCACCATATTCATAAAATTAAAAATGCTATGTTATTACAGAGTACAAACCTAACAGATTAAATGCAAATTGTTAAAACTGTAAAGTTCCATATGTATAACAGGAAAACGCTGCACAAATGAGATGCATGTTAAACAATTTGTTGATTACCTTTATTTCTGGATCATCCAGTTGTGTCATCAGCAAATCATAATCCACAGTATCTCCCTAGGGGGAAAAAACTCTTTTGAATCAAATTTACAGAAAGGTGAGAAAATTTCTTACACATTTACCTGTTTAACTTATTTTACCTGTTTATATTTCTTTAAGATTTCTGTAACCGTTCCACCAAATCTGACAGCTTTCCTTGGTGGGGAACTGAAGAACTCACTTTCTCCCAACATTGTCAAATGGAAGCCTTCAGGAACATAGGAAGAATTATTTATACATTGTAAATGTATCCCTCTGTAATCTCTTTTAAATCAGTTATCGTACTGTCTTCAAAAGAATCCACCCTTGATCCTTCTGCCAAGTCTCCCTTAACAAAATCCATTCCAAAGTCCAGCACCTCCAGGTCTTCTCTTCTATCTTGATCCCACTCTTTCTGCTTCTATCAGGACCTGCCAATTCACAAATTCAATCCCCGCCTGTTGCTCCCACATCGTTAATACTATCCCTCTAAACTTAGCTTCCTGTCACGTGCCATTCTCTCTCAACATACATGTAATCACCCTCTGTGACGTAAGGTGTGAGATGTTATTATTATTTGAGTTTGGATCTTGAACTAATGGATTTTGGTCTGTGTGTTTACATGCCTTAGTGATTAACTTGTCAGCATTTCTGAAGTCATGCTTTTTTCAAAAAAAACTAGCATAAGAGACAGACATCCTGAAGTGTTCAGGCAAATTTGTTTGCATTGGGAAAGTGTGACCAGCGGTAGAGTACACACTGAAGAGCATCAGCATGCTTTCTGTTAGAAGAGTCAGGAGCTTTTTGTATTGGCTTAGGCAAAAACACCAACACTTGGAAGCTTTTGGTTTCTGTTCGCAGAAATCCTGAATGAAGGCAGATGTATGAAACGGTTTCTCTGGGAGAAAGGAATTAGTTCGGAAAAGTTAGGAAATAAGTTACCTTAGCGTAAGCGTTTCAGTTAGAAAAATAGGATCGGAGGTATTTGGCAGACCCTGAAACTAAGGAAATCTAAGCTCTGCGTGATTACTCAAGGAAGAAGCTATCAGATGATCAAGACCAGGAATTGAAAGCAATAATTAAGTCAAACCCATAGATGTGATTGAGACAGGAATTCTCTCTGGTGTTTGAGATGAAATAGTGTTCTTTTCTGTTTTGAAATCTTTAAAGTTGGATGTAAAATTTTATCTTTTATTTTGCATAGTAAACTTGTTTAATTTTTAAAATTTGATCAGCTTTGCCTGCTTATGTTTCAATGATAAACCACCTTATTAAATAAAAAGCGAATTATGATTAAGTCACATTTCAGAACGGGATCTGACCTCACCACACTTGTTACTATTTTTGATTACTTTCATACTGGCAACTTTCTTGTCAGGTATTCAAACTCTGGAACAAGTCTGAAACAGCTCCAACCAAAATCACAAATTTCATCCCTTGACTGACAAAGGTGCCCTTCCACACTCATTCTTCTCAACCTTTTTGGTGAATTTGACATAGCATCCTTCCCCAAAATTTATCTTCGACTGTTAGGCTGCGTGGGACTTCTTTGCCACCTTCTGAGACTAGGACCACCTTCTCCCCACCAACCCCCACAATCTCACTATCTCCCCATCCCCTCATCTCTACTTGTATACCCCATGTCCTCCTCCACTCCCGTCCACTACCCATTGTGACGTCACTTCGCAGTCCATCTCCTTCCCTCCATCAGCCCTCCTCCTCAACCCTCTGTCTCCGCCCCTCCCTTCCCTTTCCCCTACCCTCCATCTCCATCCCTGTTCCCTCCCCTGTCTACCGCTCAATCCCACAAGCTCCTCCCCCCCCAACCACCCCCTCCTCCACCAACATCTCCTCCCCCCCCACCCCGGCATCCCTCTTCCCTTTCCACCCCCCCCCCGCTACATCTCCTACCCGCGGCCACCATCTCATTACCTCCACCACCCCGATATCCGTCTTCCCTTTAGAACCCCGACCCCCCGCCATCAGGCTCCCACTCGCCTCCATCACCCCTCCCCCCTGTCACGACCCCCTCCGTCACCCCTCCCCCCCCGTCACGTCCCCCTCTCCCCCCGTCACGTCTCCCCCTCCCCCCGTCACGTCCCCCTGTCACGTCTCCCCCTCCCCTCCGTCACCCCTCCACCCCCGTCACGTCCCCCTCTCCCCCCCGTCACCCCTCCACCCCCGTCACGTCCCCCTCTCCCCCCCGTCACCCCTCCACCCCCGTCACCCCCCCCTCTCCCCCCCGTCACCCCTCCACCCCCGTCACGTCCCCCTCTCCCCCCCGTCACGTCCCCTTTCCCCCACCGTCACGTCCCCCTCTCCCCCACCGTCACGTCCCCCTCTCCCCCACCGTCACGTCCCCCTCTCCCCCCCCCGTCACGTCCCCCTCTCCCCCCCCCGTCACGTCCCCTCTCCCCCCCGTCACGTCCCCCTCTCCCCCCCCGTCACGTCTCCCCCTCCGTCACGTCTCCCCCTCCCCCCCGTCACCCCTCCCCCTCCCCTCCGTCACCCCTCCCCTCCCCTCCGTCACCCCTCACCCCCCGTCACGTCTCCCCTCCCCCTCCCCTCCGTCACCCCTCCCCCCCGTCACGTCTCCCCCTCCCCTCCCCCCCCGTCACGTCTCCCCCTCCCCTCCGTGACCCCTCCCCCTCCCCTCCGTCACCCCTCCCCCCCCGTCACGTCTCCCCCTCCCCTCCACGTCTCACCCTCCCCCCCTCCACGTCTCACCCTCCCCCCCCTCCCCCTCCACGTCTCACCCTCCCCCCCCCCACGTCTCCCCCTCCCCTCCACCGCCCCCATCTCCCTCTCCCCCTCCCCCTCCCTTCCGTCGCCCTGCCCTCCGTCTCCCCTCCCTCTCCCCTCCACCCCCCCGTCTCACCCTCCCCCTCCCTTCCGTCGCCCTCCCCCCCCGTCTCCCCCTCCCTCCAACCCCCGTCTCCCTCTCCCCCTCCCGTCGCCCTCCCCCCCGTCTCCCCCTCCCCTCCACCCCCCACGTCTCAACCTCCCCCTCCCTTCCGTCGCCCTCCCCGCCGTCTCCCCCTCCCCTCCACCCCCCCGTCTCCCTCTCCCCCTCCCCCGTCTCACCCTCCCCCTCCCTTTCGTCGCCCTCCCCCCCGTCTCCCCCTCCGCCCCCCGTCTCCCTCTCCCCCTCCCCTCCACCCCCCCCCGTCTCCCCCTCCCCTCCACGCCCCCCGTCTCCCCCTCCCCTCCACGCCCCCGTCTCCCTCTCCCCTCCACCTCCCCCGCCCCCCTCTCCCCCTCCCCTCCACCCCCCCCGCCCCCCGTCCCGCCTCCCCCTCCCCTCCACCCCCCCCCCGCCCCCCTCCCCTCCACGCCCCCCGCCCCCCTCTCCCCCTCCCCTCCACCCCCCCCTCTCCCCTCCACCCCCCCCGCCCCCCGTCTCCCTCTCCCCCTCCCCTCCACCCCCCCCCGCCCCCCGTCTCCCTCTCCCCCTCCCCTCCACCCCCCCCCGCCCCCCGTCTCCCTCTCCCCCTCCCCTCCACCCCCCCCCGCCCCCGTCTCCCTCTCCCCCTCCCCTCCACCCCTCCACCCCCCGTCTCCCTCTCTCCCTCCCCTCCACCCCCCCCCGCCCCCCGTCTCCCTCTCCCCCTCCCCTCCACCCCCCCCCGCCCCCCGTCTCCCTCTCCCCCTCCCCTCCACCCCCCCCGCCCCCCGTCTCCCTCTCCACCCCCCTCCGCCCCCCGTCTCCCTCTCCACCCCCCCCGCCCCCCGTCTCCCTCTCCCCCGCCCCTCCACCCCCCCCGCCCCCCGTCTCCCTCTCCCCCGCCCCTCCACCCCCCCCGCCCCCCGTCTCCCTCTCCCCCGCCCCTCCACCCCCCCCGCCCCCGTCTCCCTCTCCCCCCTCCCCTCCACCCCCCCGCCCCCCTCCCCTCCACCCCCCTCCCCCTCCCCCCCCGCCCCCCGCCCCCCGTCTCCCTCTCCCCCTCCCCTCCACCCCACCCCCGTCTCCCTCTCCCCCTCCCGTCGCCCTCCCCCCCGTCTCCCCCTCCCCTCCACCCCCCACGTCTCAACCTCCCCCTCCCTTCCGTCGCCCTCCCCGCCGTCTCCCCCTCCCCTCCACCCCCCCGTCTCCCTCTCCCCCTCCCCCGTCTCACCCTCCCCCTCCCCCTCCCTTTCGTCGCCCTCCCCCGTCTCCCCCTCCCCTCCGCCCCCCGTCTCCCTCTCCCCCTCCCCTCCGCCCCCCCCGTCTCCCCCTCCCTCCACGCCCCCCGTCTCCCCCTCCCCTCCACGCCCCCCGTCTCCCCCTCCCCTCCACGCCCCCCGTCTCCCTCTCCCCTCCACCTCCCCCGCCCCCCTCTCCCCTCCCCTCCACCCCCCCCGCCCCCCGTCCCGCCTCCCCCTCCCCTCCACCCCCCCCGCCCCCCTCCCCTCCACGCCCCCCGCCCCCCTCTCCCCCTCCCCTCCACCCCCCCGCCCCCTCTCCCCTCCACCCCCCCCGCCCCCTCTCCCCTCCACCCCCCCCGCCCCTCTCCCCTCCACCCCCCCCGCCCCCTCCCCCGCCCCCCTCTCCCCCTCCCCTCCACCCCCCCCGCCCCCTCTCCCTCCACCCCCCCCGCCCCCCGTCTCCCTCTCCCCCTCCCCTCCACCCCCCCCCGCCCCCCGTCTCCCTCTCCCCCTCCCCTCCACCCCTCCCCCGCCCCCCGTCTCCCTCTCCCCCTCCCCTCCACGCCCCCCGTCTCCCTCTCCCCCTCCCCTCCACCCCTCCCCCGCCCCCCGTCTCCCTCTCCCCCTCCCCTCCACGCCCCCCGTCTCCCTCTCCCCCTCCCCTCCACCCCCCCGCCCCCCGTCTCCCTCTCCCCCTCCCTCCACCCCCCCCCCGCCCCCCGTCTCCCTCTCCACCCCCCCCCCGCCCCCCGTCTCCCTCTCCACCCCCCCCCCGCCCCCCGTCTCCCTCTCCACCCCCCCCCGCCCCCCGTCTCCCTCTCCACCCCCCCCCCCGCCCCCCGTCTCCCTCTCCACCCCCCCCCCGCCCCCCGTCTCCCTCTCCACCCCCCCCCCGCCCCCCGTCTCCCTCTCCCCCCGCCCCTCCACCCCCCCCCGCCCCTCCACCCCCCCCCGCCCCTCCACCCCCCCCCGCCCCCCGTCTCCCTCTCCCCCGCCCCTCCACCCCCCCCCCCGCCCCCCGTCTCCCTCTCCCCCGCCCCTCCACCCCCCCCCGCCCCCCGTCTCCCTCTCCCCCTCCCCTCCACCCCCCCCGCCCCCCGCCCCCCGCCCCCCGTCTCCCTCTCCCCCTCCCCTCCACCCCCCCCGCCCCCCTCCCCCCGTCTCCCTCTCCCCCTCCCCTCCACCCCCCCCGCCTCCCTCCCCCTCCCCTCCACCCCCCTCCCCCTCCCCCCCCGCCCCCCGTCTCCCTCTCCCCCTCCCCTCCACCCCCCCCCGCCCCCCTCCCCCTCCCCTCCACCCCCCTCCCCCTCCCCCCCCCGCCCCCCGTCTCCCTCTCCCCCTCCCCTCCACCCCCCCCGCCTCCCTCCCCCTCCCCTCCACCCCTCCCCTCCACCCCCCCCGCCTCCCTCCCCCTCCCCTCCACCCCCCTCCCCCTCCCCCCCCGCCCCCCGTCTCCCTCTCCCCCTCCCCTCCACCCCCCCCGCCCCCCTCCCCCTCCCCTCCACCCCCCTCCCCCTCCCCCCCCGCCCCCCGTCTCCCTCTCCCCCTCCCCTCCACCCCACCCCCGTCTCCCTCTCCCCCTCCCCTCCACCCCACCCCCGTCTCCCTCTCCCCTCCACGTCTCCCTCTCCATCGCTCCTCCTTCCCCCACCTTTCCCCGTCGCCACTCCTATCTGACCCCGCCCCCTCTCCGAACCCCCGCTCAGGTCAGAGGCACAAGCCTCGA